>NW_004443956.1:193836-210037 GCF_000243295.1 Trichechus manatus latirostris
GATGCAAACAGATACTTCTATACTAATGTTCATCAGAGGAAATTATCAAGAAAGCAAAAAGACAACCTACAGAATAGGAGAAAATATTTGAAAATCATACAGCTGATGAGGGTTTCATATCCAGTATATATGATTCCTGCTACTCAACAACAAAAAGACAAAGAACCCAATTTAAAAATGGGCAAAGGATGTGAATAGACATTTCACCAAAGAAGATATACAAATAACCAATAACTGCATGAAAATGTTCAACATTATTAGTCATTGGGAAATGCAAATAAAAACCACAATGAGATATGTCACATTTTATCATAAGATGGACTTTATAAAAAAAACAAAACAGAATATAACAAGTTTTGGCAAGGATGCAGAAATATTGGAACTTTCTTGTATTGCAGATGGAAATGTAAAATAATAAAGCTGCTGTGGTTGTCTGATGGTACCTTAAAAAGGCTAAACATACGTATGACCCCAAAATTTTACTCCTACGTATATACCCAATGGAACTGAAAGCAAGGATGCAAACAGATACTTCTACACCAATGTTCATAGCATGAATATTTCCAATATCCAAAAGATGGAAACAACTTATGCCCATCTACAAATGAATAGGTAAACAAAATGTAGTAAACAGATAAAATGTAAAATTATTCAGCCATAAAAAGGAATGGTATAACATGGATAAACCTTGAAAACATTTTAAGTAAATAAGCCAGACACAAAAGGACAAATATTTTATGATTCTACCTACATGAAATATCTCGAATACACAAAGCCATAGAGACAGAAAGTAAATCAGAGTTTACCAGGGACTGGAGGGAAGGGAAATGGGGAGTCATTACTTAATGGGTATAGTTTCGGTTTGGGATAATGAAAAACTTACACAAATGGGTAGTAGTGATGGTTGCGTAGGATTGTGAATGTAATTAATGACACTGAATTGTACACTTAAAAGTGGTTAAGATGGGAAATTTTGTTATATATGTTTTACCACAATAATTAAAAAACGAAACAAACAAAAAATGCTGTACCTTCGTTTAGCCAAGTGCATATCATTTCCAGCTCCAAGCAAATTGCTAGAAACTAAAAGTTTCAGTGACAATCACTGCTGATTAATTTGATATTTAATAAGCAATGCCTCACCTCATGAAAATCACTGGCCGTAGAATATGATACTCTACTATTTAGTATAATTTAATTGCAAATAAAACATTCCTCTGAGTTCATCAGAGGAATGTCACGGTCTTATAAAATATTGGTCACCTAAAACTAAAATAGAAAATTTTCTGTTGAATAATGTTGAATTATATTAAGTATATAACACCCACCATGCCATATGGGTAATACTGTAAACCTATAAAAGCTTCTGTCAGGCGTTTTTTATTTTAATTTTTCCCTGAGTTACATACTTCCTACATCAAAGATTCATTGCTACTTAGCAATCTTTATAGCTTTGCTATAAAGGTCTGACAGGATCTTTTGAACTTTGCTAATCTCAGCTGCTTCTCTCCATGCCTAACAGGATTCCAAGGTAGCTGAAAGACTCACTATCGACTCATTCAATTCTTATTCATTTTGGCTGCTTTTCTATCAGTGATCCTGTGGAAAAGCAATGTTGAGACTTATACAGTCAATTTTCCATAAAGCATGCTTTAGATATAATTTTGTAAATATCACATTTGCATAGTGAACCACCACTTAGAAAATGTGTTTTCAACAATGACTCATTTTCTATTTTAACAAGAGTTAGTTATTTTTAATCTCAGTTCTCAGTGAAGCCAGGCATTAATATTACTCCAGCATACAGATGAGTGTGTTGAAACATCGTTCTACAGCCAGTGATTCACAAAGCCTGAACTCCAAACTAGATTTGTCTGTAGCTGGGCTCTCTTTAGTACACATTGCTGCTTAGAAACTACTGATTTCCATTGTTCCGGTTCTGATCTCTCCTCTGTTCAGTTATTAAAAATGGTGTAATCCAAGAGCCAACTGAAACATCTCCAAAGGACCAAAGGTAGAACAATTTGAGCAACAGAATAAATAACATAGCATTGGATTATAACCCAAAGTATACCAAAAAAAAAAAGAGTCCATGCTGATATAAATAAATGGTTGAATTAATAAATACATGGGGAGGATAGAAGAATGTCAAATAATTTATGTAAGTACTACTCCTCAAGGGGATGAAGCACAATTTCCCACTCCTTCATCGTGGGTTGCATACAGTAAACTCCTTCCAAAGTGTACAGTATGTAAAGGGGGTGGGATGCGGGAGTAACTTAACAGTGGAGAAAACTGACAGACGTTACCTCAGCAAGTTGATCAAGGTTAACACAGCACTGATAATTCATGTTGATAGAGTGTGTAACCTTGATATGCTATGAGGACAACGGCATTTTACTTTGTAGTTTTCCTTCCCAAAGCCCGTAATCCCAGTCTAATCATGAGAAAAACATCAGACAAACCCCAAAAACATTCTTCAAAATGCCTGTAAGTCTGAAAAACGGTCACAGTCAAGAGAAGCCTAAGGAGACATGACAACTAAATGTAGTGTTTTGGATAGAAATTTCAGAGCACAAAAAGAACATTAAGTGCAAACAAAGGAAATCTGAATAAAGTGTGGACTTTTAAAATAATAATGTACCAATATTTGTTCATTGTGACATAACTGTGATAAGTGTCCCATATCGATGTAATATGTTAATAACAGGAGAAACAGGGTGTAGGGTAGATGGGAACTCTTAGCTATCTTTGTGATTTTTCTGTATATCTGTAACTATTCTAAAACAGAAAAACTAAAAATTGGCACATTCTTTTCTACTTGATAATCATCAGCACTTCCTCCTTCCACTACTATGCCTGCTCTTATTGACCTAAATAACACAAACTAAATCTTTATTCTTACTTTACTCTTTCTTGTCCCTTTTCCTAATACTCTTTAGTAGTTAGGAATTTACCTCTGCCATCAACGTTAACGAGTAAATTCATTTTTCAAAAGATGTTGATAATCTGAGGAAAAGAGGACAAAGATTTGAGGCCCATTTTGTTCTCCTTCCAAGCAGAAAAATGCCAAATCTTGCCAACCACCAAGTCCAACTGAGACTACCCACAGAAATAGCAAATCCACTTTAAAGATTTATTTACAAAGCAGAAATCCAAATCCCCTTCCTTCTAACTACCCAAGCTGCAGGGAGTTACCACAAAGAGCTTAATCTCCTAACAGCCCAATCAATTCCAAACTGAAAATTTCATTTTGCTTTTCAAAGATTAGCACTGCCCAATTATACTTTCTTCATTCTGCCTACACAGATTTAAAATAGATACCACCATATCCATGGCATTCAATTGATTATAAAATTAATTCACATAAAAGGCAGAAAAAAATGAGTTTGAATGTACTTTTTGCTTTTTAGAGTAAACTCTAAAGGATAAAAGCCTGAATATTCAGAAATTTATTCAAAAAACCAAGCAGTGGCATGGAACTTAATATTATGCCTCGAAAAATTAGAACAGCCTCCTCTCCAACATCACTTTCAGAATAGGATTTTGCTCCTGGGAAGACGCCTCTTGGTATATTCACTATTGCCCAAGTTCCATTTGGAAGTGCAATAGTAAACTGACTTTCTTTAAGGATTTTATGGTCAGTGCCAAGTCACTGACTCTATCTTCTAAAGTTCTGAGGCCCCGCTGACAAAGGAAATGTGGGAACAGGCTAGGCAAGGAGGTGGGGTAGGATGGCAGGGAAATTGACTTCTCACAGCCTGTCATACTCAGCACAGCTCAATTGTACAGGAGCGAGTCTTTGAGATGCTTTCACAAGTCAGACTACAAAGATTAAACTGCCAGAGAGCAAATGTGCTTTAAAAGGACAGTTTTCAGAATTTTGAAAAATTTGGAAAGGAGGTGAAAGTTCAAGAGCTGGCAGTTCCCTTTTCCTCTGTATCAGCTTCCCTCAGTGTGCTGTTTATGTAAAACCCCTATAACCCAGGCTTCAGGGTTCTACCTTTTGTCCACCATTAGTATCTTGAGAGAGGATAAAAGATTCAGGAGAGTCAGTATGACAGGGTCTTGGGCCAAAGTGTTGCATTCTACAGTCTAGCTCCAGGCTTTTCAAAATTTTATGTGTATCTGAATCATCTGGGATCTTGTTAAAATGCAGATTCTGGCAGGTCTGGGTGGAGCCTGAGAGTTTGCATTTCCAACACAGGTGATGCTGATCATTGATGAATCACACTTTGAGTAGGAAGTAAGGGTGTAGCTAACTTATTTCAATGTGCCACACAAAGGTGCAGAGTCAGAACGCCCAAGGCTTTGACATTTCTGGAGATTGTCCATCCTGGACCACCTGTCTTTTCACGTGTTACACTCTCCCCCACTTCTCCCAGTCTGTCAACCTTTTTTTTAATCCTTCTTTCCTCAGTGCTATTTTCTCTTTCACATATCCAGAGCAGTTAGCACATTTCTAGCTTCTCTTTTCATCTTAGATGAATGTTTTTCTTTTATTTCCTCTGAATTAACATTACTAAGGAGCCCTGGTGGCGTAGTGGTTAAGAGCTCGGCTGCTAACCAAAAGGTCAGCAGTTCAAATCCACCAGCCGCTCCTTGGAATCCCTATGGGGCAGTTCTACTCTGTCCTATACGGTCGCTATGAGTTGGAACCTAAACGACGGCACTTAACTATAACATGAATTTCAGCTTTTTCCAATAGCCCTCGCCAGATCAATTCAAAAGCTTTATTTCTCCCCTATTTCTCCACCTCATCTTCAGCATAATGTTGGTAACTTTTTATGTTAAAACTGTATCGATCTTCTACCTAAAAAAAATTTAAAAAATAATTGTGGTTGAGTTGATTACGACTCATGGCAACCACATTTGTTACACAGTAGGACTGCTCCTTAGGGTTTCCTAGGTTGTAATCTTTACAGAAGCAGATCTCCAGGCGAGGTTGGATTACTCGATATGCAGGGGCTTACTTGTGCTCACTTACTGATCTGTAGTGCACAGTTTCATCTGTTTTTATTTGATGTGGTGAAACTCATGTGAAACTGTGCACTACAGATTGGTACGGAATCACAAGTAAGCCTGTCCATACCTTGCTCACTGGTTACATAGGTCTTCCTTCACTGACACTGCTAGGTGGGGGGTTCAAACCACTAACCTTTTAGATTAGTAGTCAATCATAAGCCATTTCCACCACACAGGAATCTTATCCTCTACATTACCTTTTTTTGTTCATCAAAAAGCACCCTACCATTAATCTAACATCGGAAGGTACCGTCTTAGTTATCTAGCGCTGCTATAACAAAAATTCTACAAGTGAATGGCTTTAACAAACAAATTTATTTTCTCACAGTTAAGAAGGCTAGAAGTCAAAATTCAGGGTGCTGGCTCTCAGGAAGTCTTTCTCTCTCTTTGGGCTCAGGAGGAATGTCCTTGTCTCTTCTGAGGTTCTGCTTTGGTGCAATTTTCATGTGGTTGGGCATCTCTCTTCCCCAATCTCTGTTTACTTGCTTCCTTGTTTAATCTCTTTTATATCTCGAAAGAGACTAACTCAAAATACACTTTATACTAATCCTGCCTCATTAACACAACAAAGACAAGCCATTCCCAAATGGGATAACAACAGGCATAGAGGTTGGGCTTTACAACACAAATTTTTCTCAGACAAGATTCAGTCATAACATTCCACCCACTGGCCCCCAAAATTTCATATTCTTGCCACATGCAAATCACATTCACACCATCACATCACTGCATGAGTCTTAAATCCACTCCAAAACTCATCTTCTGAATCATCTATATCAAATATGGGTGAGACTTCAGGCATATTCCATCCTGGGGCATAATTCCTCTTCATCTGTGAACCTGTGATATCTAGATGACAAGTGATCTGTTTCCAAAGTACAATGGTGGAACAGGCACAAGGTAGAAATTTTCATTATGAATGGGAGAAACTGGAGGGAAAGAAGAGCTAATGGGCACCAAGCAAGTCCAAAACCCAGCAGAACAATTTACACTGGATCTCAAGGCTTGAAAACAATCCTCTGTTCTTTGGGAGAGGAACCCTGGAGGTACCGTGATTAAGTACTTGAAGGTTCAACCCACCAGCTGCTCAGCAGGAGAAAGATGTGGCAGTCTGCTTCTGTAAAAATTCACAGCCTTGGAAAACCTGTGGGGGCAGTTCTACTCTGTCCTATAACGTAACTATGAGTCAAAATCGACTCCATGGAGTTGGGTTCTTTGGGACCATCTGGGCAATGGCCCTGCGTTCCAGACTCTACGTGTTGGCCACACCCTCTGGATTCTAGGTGGAGGCCCCTCAGCCCTGGGCTTCAGCTCCACATTCCAGGCCGATTGGGATGGCAACTCTGCTCCCTTGGCTTTGGCAGCCCCATTATCCTGCTTCGATTGAGTGGCTACCCCACCTCCTCAGACCCAGCAAGCCCATTCTTCTGTCCCTTGGGCATGGCAGCCCCACTTCCTCAGCTTTAGGCAGCAGCCCCATCCTCTTGGCCAAACTGAATAGCAGCCCCACACTCAGGAACAGAGTTGGTGAAGATCTTAGTCTTTTAAAACCTAGAAGGCCATGGCTCTATTCTTTGACACCCCAGAGGCTGTGGCCCCACCTTTTGAGACCAAGGCAGCTCTGCTTCCTGTGCTCCTTCCAACAGTTCTACTGATCTCTGAGCTGCTCCAGGGATGGTTCTTTTCTTCTCTTGGAGGATGACAGATAGAGCTCCTTTGGCTGTTTCCTGCCTGTAGAATTCCAAGGCAGACAGCATGCTTTCCTTTTGCTCTTTCTCTGCCCCCTTCAGTCTAAACTGATGGGTTTTCTTCTGTGGTAGTTGGTTAGATCCATCAGTCACAGGCTTAATCTATTTAACAAAAGATTGTGTAGCCATATCCTTGGTGAAAATTCTAGGACACATGTCCTTAGTTTGTACGACAGAATTTTACAAATCTTTAAGTTTCATTTCCATTTTGCACAGTTCATTTTTGAGTCCACCTCTTTCCTCTCACATTTTACGATAAGCAGCAAGGAGAAACCACAAAGCCCCTTTAAGATCTTGCTTAGAAATCTCCTCATCTAATATTCAAGTTCATCACTTAGAAGTTTTACCTTCCATCGAACATTTGAACATAATTCAAACAAGTTTTTTATGACTGCATAAAAAGCATCACCCTTCCTCCACTGTCCAATCACATGTTCATCATTTCCTTTTAAAGCCTCACCAGAAGCACATTTAACATCCACATTTCTAGCAATATTCTGTTGCTCACACCATATGTGTTCCCTAAGATGATAGAGATTTTCTCTATAGCTCTTCTCATGCCACATGCAAATCACATTCACACCGTCACATCATTGCATGAGGGCTTCCTGCTGAGCTCTCACCAGAATTGACTTTGATATCCATAATTCTACCAACAGTAGCTTTAAGACAATCTAGGTTTTTACTATTAAAAACCAAAAAAACCAAACCCATTGCCGTTGAGTCAATTCTGACTCATAGCGACCCTATAGGACAGAATAGAACTGTCCCATAGGGATTCCAAGGAGTGACTGGTGGATTTGAACTGCTGACCTTTTGGTTAGCCGCAGAGCTCTTAACCACTGATCCACTAGGGCTCCATTTTTACTATTACCAAACCAAACCTGTTGCCATCAAGTCAATTCCAACTCATAGCGACTCTATAAGACACAGTAGAACTGCCCCACAGGGTTTCCAAGGAGCGACTGGTGAATTTGAACTGCTGACCTTTTGGTTAGCAGCCTGAGCTCTTAACCACTGTGTCACCAGGGCTCCCTTTTACTATTAGGCACCTGAAAACTCTTACAGCCTCCACTCGTTCGCCAATTCCTAAACCACTTCCACAAGTTAGGTAGCTGTTAGAGCAGCACCCCACTTCTTGGTGTCAAATTCTGTCTTAGTTATCCAGTACTGCTATAACAGAAACACCACAAGCAGATGGCTTCAACAAACAAAAACTTATTTTCTCACAGTTTAGGAGGCTAGAAGTCTGAATTCAGGGTGCAGACTCTAGGGGAAGGCACTGGAGAAAGGTCCTTGTCTCTTCTGAGCTTCTGCTCCTGGGCAATTTTCATGTTGTTTGATATCTCTCTTCCCTCATCTCTGCTTTCTTGCTTGCTTGTTATTAATATCTCAAATGAGATTGACTCAAGGTACACTTTACACTAATCTTTCCTCATTAACATAACAAAGACTACCCATTCCCAAATGGGATTTTAACCAGAGGCATTGAGGTTAGGCTTTACAACGCATGTTTTTCAGGGATATGATTCAGTCTATAACAAGCATCTTGCCTAATTGTTCCTTTCACCAATTTTTAAAATTCCAAAAATGGGCTAACAGAATCTCTGATGTGGTAAAAAATTGAGGATCATTTAAAAAAGAAAGAAAAGAAAAAAAAAAAAAAAACTTCTCGAAAGCATGTATAGATAGATTAGTTTTTTGTGTTTTATTTCATACTAATAAAATTAAGCCAGCAGGAGTTGTGAATGTGTAGCTACATGAAGTGGGTGTGGTGAGAGGGGATACACTGATTTTACCGTGGAAATAAAACACAGCACCTTCCATAAAATATTTCTCACCTAGATATAACCATTTGAATTATTTTGCCATATTATTTTTCTCTTGGAAATGGGAATAAATGGATCTAAGTGAAAGATAAGTACATATAAATTTTCTATCCTTTGTGGCTTTGTAGTGTGGTAGACTTGAAATTATACAGAGGACATTCTGTATAATTAAGACATAATTTCTCTCACTAGCTTAGTATGGGGATGGAATGAGAAAACCTAAACCTAGTTTATGAAGTGTGCTTTGATATCATCTACTATTTATGAATAATAAAAGACAATGGGCAACCATAGCCTTTTTGGCCTTATTTTGATTGTTATGACTTGTTTCAAATAATGAAAAGACCTCACCTATAGATGGGATTGCATAACATCTGACTGTTCTGCATTGTGAATGCAAATGCACAGATGAATTGCTCTGCAGTTTCCTCTTTACCTGGAAAATTGGTCTGAAACCAAATTGTGATCAAATACTGTATATTACTTTATAAATAAAGAACATTTACTAATGTATTGTTGGATGCGCTGCCATTTGATCACAGTGTTTCAATCCCTGCTCTTTGACCAAGTATCTGTTCTCGTGTTTATTGTCGTTGTTTTGTTTCAATAGTTACATATTGCATCGGTTTAAGGTAGAGTTCTGAAGATAGGATCTCAAACTGGTCACTGGTAGAATCTAAGTACAACCTCATAGTTGCTTTGTTTGGCTAGACAGCATTTTAGGGAGAAAAAAAAATCCTAATGACATTAGGAGGGACTTGTACTTTAGTTCATCAAGCAGTTTTTTCTCACTTTCCATTTTTTAATATTCCCACATTTTCTACCCATCCCAATGCACCTGTGTATACCACCTCCCTTACCTTTATTGTTGTTGGTGGGTGGCTTTGAGTTAATTCCAACTCAGTGACCTATATGACAGAGTAGAACTGCCCCATTGGGTTTTCTTAGTTGTGATCTTTATGGGAGCCGAATGCCAGGTCTTTCTCTCTTGGAGCCACTGGGTGAGTTTGAATCGCTGAACTTTCAGCTAACAGCCGAGTGTTTAACTGTTGCGCCACCAGGTCTCCTACCTTACCTTTAAGGTATTCGAATTTGCATCTCTGTTCTAGAGTTGGTTTCAGTAAAGAACTGGAGGGAACACCAGTAGATCTACTGGATGGTGTTTGTTGTCCTAGCGCAGCGTGCACTAGAGTTTTTAGTTTGCGTTACCTTTCGGCATAAATCTACCTCATCAATTATTTGACTAATCAGTGCATAACACAATAACGTTTTTAGTGATAAACAGAACACCAGACATAGAAAACCAATAATTCAGTTTGTTCTTTTCCTTGTTAATTTAAAGTGAAAACACACATTTAATTAAAGATCCCTTTTATATACCTAAAAGATGAAAAACAAAAACTGAAATATTCCCAAATAGCTAGGATTTGTTTAGCTCATGTCACTTTTCATCTACATGTGAATAAATTAGTCAAGATGTTTTTAGGCCTAGCAAGTTCAACTTTATTTTGACAATTAGTCAAATAAGAGTAATAATGTTCTTTCCTACTTATACTCTTTGAAATAAGATCTAATATTTCTCTCTAAGGAAACTACAGCAGACTGAGCTTCATAATTATATACAGAAAAGCAATATGTTAGGACTCCTCCTGAATTTTCTCCTGGATTTTGAGGATAATTATTACATGTTTCCATCATATTTTATCTGGCTACATTAATACATGTGGCTGACCATTAGTCATGACTGATTATATATATGATGGCCATGTCCACACCAGATTTAACTTTCAAGCTAGCTAACACATTTATTAAACAAATGTCTATTATTTGCTCTGTAAAAGGCAGTGTGCCAGATTCTATACCTTTCTGTGGAATTACTGTTGTTTTGTTGGTTTTCTTGTACTTGTCTTTGACAGCTACACCCTACTTTGGCAATGGAAAACTGTAGCAGCCAAGGAATAGAGATGAATAAGTAATCTGTGTTTGATATTTTGGAAATAGAAGAATTTCTGTATAAATCTTGGCTCTGTTACCTTTGCTGTTGATGCAGATAACTCAACATATACATATTTCTTCTCCTGCGAATTTTGAGTAAATAGCTTCTGGCAATTAATTGAGATAATGCTTTCATAATATTCAGCATAAAACCTGACCCTAACTCTCAATAAACAATTGCTGCTTTATATCTGAAATTGTTTTTCCTAAAACATAATTAATCAAGGAGATGTGTCTGACGATATGAGAAGAATGATTGAATAAACAAGTAAATGTGACATTTGCTCAGTGTCTTAGGCTGGGTTCTGTAGAGAAGAAAACCAGTGAAGCATATCTATCTACCTGTCTGTCTATCTATCTATCTATACTATATATATAGAAAGAGAGAGCTTTATCTCAAGGAAATGGCTTATGCGGTTGTAGAGGCTGGCAAGTCACAAGTCCGTGGGTCAGGCATCAGGCGTCAGGCTGGGGTCTTCGTCTGACTCACGTAGCTGCAGGGACTGATGAACCTAAGATCCACAGGTCAGATCGCAGGCTGCTGGCTCACAGCTGTGAAGGCTGAAGAATCCAAGATCCACAGGTAAGATGGCAGGCTGCTTGCCCAAGCCCCAAGAACTGGAGGTCACATGCTAATGAGCTGAATGCAGGATCCAGAGCAGAGCAAAAGCCAGCAAGATTTGCCAGAAAGTCCACATATATTGGATGCAGGCCACACCCACAAGGAAAAACTCCCTTTCAACTGATTGGCTACTCATAGAAGATCTCATCATGGAGATGACTACATCATTATATGACTGCCAAACTACATCATAATTGCCAAACCACTGAGAATCATGGCCCAGCCAAGTTGACACACAACCTTAGAGATCACATCCTGGATTTCCATCTTTTGAAGAAACTTTCTCTCCCATTTCATATAATTCATGTGGGGTTGACTCTGCCTCATGGACAGCCCCATTTTCAGGTGCATCAATCTTACAAGCCATGGGGATTTTCAACGTAAGGACCAGCAGGAGGTAAAGCTGAACATGGGTCACTTTCTCCAACCATATGGAGGAAATTACTTACAGTAGGAGACAGAAATCAATCAGAAAGAAGGATGAGTGATGGACCTAGTTAGGCCTGAGGCCAACCAGACCGAGGCCTGGATATGTTAGTCATTATGGAAAGAATTTTCAATTCAGTTGCTTGAGTTAATTCAATAGTTATGATACATCAAAATACTTGGAATCTGAGTTTCTTTTTTAAATGTTGTGACTTGGCATCAGTAATTTTTAAAAGTTCTTCTGGTGATTCAAATAGACAACCAGGTTTAAGAATCACTGAGCTGATTTAAAGAGGGTTGCTATCACTTGCAACCTACAGAAAACAGCTAATTAAACCACCAAAACTGAGATAGTGAAAAATAAACAAACTAAAAACAACAACAGCAATGGTCCTTGAGTTGATTCTGCTGATGGCAACCCCATGCATGTCAGAGTAGAACTGTGTGGCATAGGGTTTTCAATAAATTATTTTTCAGAAGTAGATTGTCAAGCCTTTCTTCTGAGGCACCTCCGGGTAGACAAAATTCCAAACTTTTGGTTAATAAAACTTAGCACTTTTGCTGAGCACGTCAACCGTGGATTTCAAACAAAATGAAGGGAATGTAAAAGGTCTAAATCTTTATCTATTGAAACCTACCAAAAAATATACCTGCTCCTCACAGAAATTGGATTCTACAGTCAACTTTTAGTAAAATACACACTTAGCACTTTTCTAAAACTATAAAGACTCACTCTAAGTCTTACTGAATTGTAATGAAATATTACTGTATTTTAATAAAAATTTGAAGATGACTTCTCTGTATTTTACTGCCTCAAAGCATCAGGTCATTGGTGGAATAATACAAATCTCCTACAGATTTTTATTTTCTTCTTCTTTTTTTTTTTAATGTATATGACACTGACACTACAACAAATTTGAAAGGCACACGAAAAGATAAAACATGAAAAAATGGTTATCTTAGGAAAGTTCAGTACCTGCATTTTGACCAAATTTTTAAAGTTCAAGATTCATTTTGTATTCTACTGACCTTTTGGAATTATGAAAATATGCTAGTTTTGACTACATTTCTTGTTCATTTGCCAAACAACCACAATATTATAATTTATAATGATCCTTCATTGTTCCATAGATATAGTGTGGAGTATTTTGCAAAAACTAAAATTTGAATAGTCTTTTTTTTCCCCCCCCACAAATCCTTGCATAATAAGAAAACTGTTTAGAAGAAAAAAAATGAAAAACAATCACTTTTTTATTGTGAAAGGTCAAATAATGTACTGCAAATCTGGTGAAATAAGAGCCTTCACTAGTCAGGCAGATACAGATGTGTGTTGGGCGATTAATTTCTTTAAACAAAGAAATAAAAAAAAGACAAACTCATAATTGCCTCTGGCCTTACTCTGGGTTTTTAAACTATGGTTAACCAGAAACCAAACCCATTGCCATGGAGTTGATTCTGACTCCTAGCGAGCCTATAAATTGGAGTAAAACTGCCCCACAGAGTTGCCAAGGCTGTAATCTTTACAGAAGCTGACTGCCACATCTTTCTCCACAGAGCAGATGGTAGGTTCAAACTGCCGACAAAATAGTTCACTGCGTACAAATTACGTACATTTGAAATTGTTTTTTCTTTGGCCTGTGAAACATAATTAACTAAGGAGATATGTCTGAAGATTTTATAAGACAGTACTCTTCTGGCATAAATATATGTATATATATATATATACACACATACACACACACATATGTATATATATATAATTTTTGAAATTGTATCTCAAGAGCTAAATGTTCTAACCTTAATTTAAAAAAAAAGAAAAAAAAGACTATCTGTGACCTTTTGATTACCTGCCACCAGGAGTGGCTACATGATTGTGCAAAAAAACAAAAAACCCAACCGGTTGCCATCGAGTCGATTCTGACTCACAGTGACCCTATAGGACAGAGTAGAACTGCCTCATAGGAGCAGCTGGTGGGGTCAAACTGACGACCTTTTGGTTAGCAGCCATAGCTCTTAACCACTGCACCACCAAGGCTCCATAATTTGTGCAGCCTAGTGCAAGATAGTACATAGACCAAGAGGCAGTTGTTCAAACAGAACAAGGGGATACTGCAAGGTATAAAATCAGGAAAGGTGTGCATCAAGGTTATATCCTTTCACTACACTTATTCAATTTGTATGCTGAGCAAATAATCCGAGAAGCTGGACTATATGCAGAAGAATGAGGCATCAGGATTAGAAGAAGATGCATTAACAACCTGCGATATGCAGATGACACAACCTTGCTTGCTGAAAGTGAAGAGGACTTGAAGCACTTACTGATGAAGATCAAAGACCACAGCCTTCAGTATGGACTACACCTCAACATAAAGAAAACAAAAATCCTCACAACTGGTCCAATAAGCAACATCATGATAAATGGAGAAAAGATTGAACTTGTCATGGATTTCATTTTACTTGGATCCACAGTTAACACTCGTGGAAGCAGCAGTCAAGGAATCAAACGGCATATTGCAATAGGCAAATCTGCTGCAAAAGACCTCTTTAAAGTGTTAAAAATCAAAGATGTCACTTTGAGGACTAAGGTGCGCCTGACCCAAGCCATGGAACTTTCAGTCACCTCATATGCATGTGAAAGCCAGACAATAAATAGGGAAGATCAAAGAAGAATTACCTTCTAATTTTGGTGTGGTGAAGAATACTGAATACACCATGGACTGCCAGAAGAACGAACAAATCTGTCTTGAAAGAAGTAAAGCCAGAATACCCCTTAGAAGCAAGGATGGCAAAACTTCTTCTCATGTACTTTGGACATGTTATCAGTAGAGGCCAGTCCCTGGAGAAAGTCGTCATGCTTGTAAAGTAGAGAGTTAGCAAAAAAGAGGAAGACCCGCAAAAAGATGGATTGACACCGTGGCTGCAATAATGGGCTCAAACATAGCAACAACTGTGAGGATGGCCCAGGACCGGGTAGTGTTTCGTTCTATTGTACATAGGATTGCTATGATTCGGAACTGACTCAAAGGCACCTAACAACAACAGTGCAAAATAAAAATGTGTGGCAATTTGTTTAAATATCATTCAGAATTTCAAGTTGATAACAATAAAGCATTCAGTCTAGTGTGGAGCTCTTCTCTGCACCAAGCTGTATGTTTGCACATGTCAAACACGCATAAAATCTAACCTTCACTAGTACAAATTTAGATGTAGGAGACTTCCAGGAAGAGGGCAGGGTGAACAGACCTAAAATCCTGACTGACTGTCTCCACAAAAGCAACAATAAAAGTGATCAGAATCCAACATAAAGCCCTGTAAAAAGTCTGAAATGAGGGACAATGAATAGTAGCAAGGAACTGAGTACTGAATAAGGACAAGAACAAAGCATAAGTAGGAGAACCATCTCTACCACCTTCCCTGCCTTTCCCTCTCCAGATGCTTCACAGGGATGCCCAGGTAGCCTTCAGGTAAACAAACCCAGTGTGGTGGAGCACAGAGTCCTCAGGCGCATGCGAAGGGGCTTCTTTAGACTCTAAAACAAGCAGCAGATCTCTAGAGCATATGGGATGGAGAACTTCCCTACTCCCTCCAACTACCCCTTCCTGCATAGAAGCCTTGTAACTCTGTGTTTTGGTATTTTTTTCTAAGTAAACATTTTCTTTGGAGTTCACAGTAGATTCATACGCAGTTGTAAGGAACAATATAGAGAGATTCTGTGTACCGTTTACATTTCAAGGTGGTAACATCTTGAAATCTATATTACGATTTCACAGCCAGGATATTGTCATTGATATACTGAAGATACAGAACATTTCCCTCAACACAAGGATCCCTAATGTTGCCTTTTTAAATCCAGACCCACCTCCCTCGTGCATCCACCACTGATTCTTTCATCTATCTGCCCTCCTCTGTTATTGATCCACCCCATCATATTCTAATTTTAGACAATGTATTTCTCAGTTTTGAAATTTCCATCTGATTCTCCTTTATAGCTTTTTTTTAGCAGTTGTCTGTTTTTTGTTTTTTATTTTTTCCAATACAAAAATGTATACAGACATTGTTACGTGACTCTAATTGCTCTCCCCATAATGTGACAGCACACTCCTCCTTTCCACCCGATTCCCCATGTCCAATCAACCAGCTCCTAACCCCCTCTGCCTTGCCATCTCACCTCCGGACAGAAGCTGCCCATTTTAGTCTCTTGTATCTACTTGAGCTAAGAGGCACACTCCCCATGAGCATCACTTCATGTACCACAGTCCAGTCCAATCCCTGTTTGAAGAGTTGGCCTTGGAAATTGTTTTACTTCTGGGCTGATAGAGAATCCAGGGGCATGCTTTCTGGGGTACCTCCAGTCTCAGTTAGACCTTTAAGTCTGGTCTTCTTACTAGAATTTGAGTTCTGCACCCTACCTTTCTCCTGCTCCATTCGGGACTCTCTGTTGTGTTCCCTGTCAGGGCGGTCATTGGTGATAGCTCGGCACCATCTAGTTCTTCTGGTCTCAGGATGATGAAGTCTCGGTTTATGTGGCCCTTTCTGTCTCTTGGGCTAATACTTTC
>NW_004443956.1:210689-212397 GCF_000243295.1 Trichechus manatus latirostris
GTGTGACGACTCATTTCTCTAGGATATATTCCAAGGAGCGGGATAGTTGAATCGTATGGTACTTCTATTTCTCGCTTTTTAAGGAAGCGTCAAATAGATTTTCAAAGTGGTTGTACCATTTTACATTCCCACCAACAGTGTATAAGTGTTCCAGTCTCTCCACAACCTCTCCAACATTTACTGTTTTGTGTTTTTTGGATTAATGTTAGCCTTGTTGGGTGATATGATATCTCATTGTAGTTTTGATCTGCATTTCTCTAACGGCTAATGATTATGAGCATTTCTTCATGTGTCTGTTAGCTGCCTGAATATCTTCTTTGGCAAAGTGCCTGTTCATATACTTTGGCCATTTTTTAATTGAGTTATTTGTCTTTTTGTTGTTGCATTTTGCAGTATCCTGTAAATTTTAGAGATTAGACCCTGATCGAATTTGTCATAGCCAAATATTTTTTCCCAGTCTGTAAGTTGTCTTTTTACTCTTTTGATGAAGTCTTTTGATAAGCATAAATGTTTGATTTTTAGGAGCTACCATTTATCTGGTCTCACTTCTGGTGCTTGTGTATTGTTACTTATGGTTTGTAATGTGTTTATGCCATGTATTTGGGCTCCTAGCATTGTCCCTATTTTATCTTCCATGATCTTTATTGTTTTTGATTTTATATTTAAGTATTTGATCCATTTTGAGTTAGTTTTTGTGCATGGTGTGAGGTATGGGTACTGTATCAATTTTTTGCAGATGAATATCCAGTTATGCCAGCACCATTTGTTAAAGAGACTGTCTTTTTCCCAATTAACGGAGTTTGGGCCTTTGTCAAATATAAGCTACTCAAAGGTGGATGAATTTATGTCTGGATTCTCAATTCTGTTCATTGGTCTATGTATCTGTTGTTGTACCAGTACCAGGCTATTTTGACTACCATGGCAGTATAATAGGTTCTAAAATCAGGTAGTGTGAGGCCTCCCACTTTGTTCTTCTTCTTAAGCAATGCTTTACTTATTTGGGGCCTCTTCCCTTTCCATATGAAGTTGGTGATTTGTTTCTCCATCTCATTAAAAAATGCCGGTGGAATTTGTATCGGGATTGCATTGTGTCTGCAATCACTTTGTGTAGAATTAACATTTTCACAATGTTGAGTCTACGTATCTATGAGCAAGGTATGTTTTTCCACTTATGCAGGTCTCTTTTGGCTTTTTGCAGTAGTGTCTTGTAGTTTTCATTGTATAGCTCTTTTACATCTCTGGTTAGATTCATTCCTAAGTATTTTATCTTACTGGGGGCTATTGTAAATGGTACTGATTTGGTGATTTCCTTTTGAGGTTCTCTTTGTTGGTGTAAAGGAATCCAACGGATTTTTGTATGTTTATCTTGTATCCTGAAACTTTGCTGAAATCTTCTATTAGTTCCAGTAGTTCTCTTGTGGACTCTTTGGGGTTTTCTGTGTATAAAATTGTATCATCTGCAAACAGAGACACTTTGACTTCTTCCCTACCAGTTTGGATGCCCTTTATTTCTTTTTCTAGCCAAATTGCTCTGGCTAGAACCTCCAGCACAATGTTGAATAAGAGTGGTGATAAAGGGTATCCTTGTCTGGTTCCTGCTCTCAAGGGGAATGTTTTCAAAGTCTCTCCTTTTAGGATGATGTTGGGTGTTGGCTTTGTATAAATGCCCTTAATTATATTGAGGAATTTCCCTTCTATTCCTATTTTG
>NW_004443956.1:213228-230758 GCF_000243295.1 Trichechus manatus latirostris
GAACCAGCTTTTGGTCTTGTTAACTCTTTCAATTGTTTTTCTATTCTCTATTTCATTTGATTCTGCTCTAATTCTTATTATTTCCTTTCTTCTCTCACCTGAGGGCTTCTTCTGCTGCTCTTTCTCCTTGTTCCAGTTTTAGGGTTAATGTTTTGATTATGGCCCTTTCTTCTTTTTGGATGTGTGCATTTATTGCTATAAACTGACCTCTAAGCACTGCTTTTGCTGTGCCCTAAAGGTTCTGGTAGAATATGTTTTCATTCTTGTTTGATTCTATGAATTTCTTTATTCCATCCTTAATTTCTTCTATAACCCAGTAGTTTTTCAGCAAGGTGTTGTTCAGTTTCCATGTGTTTTATTTTTTTTCCTTGCTTTTTCTGCTGTTGATTTCTACTTTTATGGCTTTATGGTCACAAAAGATGCTTTGTAATACTTCAGTGCTTTGGATTTTGTTAAGGCTTGCTTTATGGCCCAATATGTGGTCTATTCTGGAGAATCTTCCATGTGTGTTGGAAAAGGAAGTATGCTTGGCTGTTGTTGGGTGCAGTGTTCGGTATATGTCTATGAGATCTTCCGAGTTTTAGTTTGTTTGTGTCTTTAAGTCTAAGATGTGTCTCTTGTAGGCAGCATATAGATGGATCGTATTTTTTTCTCCAATCTGCCACTCTCTGTCTATTGGTGCATTTAGTCCATTTACATTCAGTGTAATTATTGATAGGTATGAGATGAATGCTGTCATTTTGGTTTTTTTTTGTGTGTGTTGTTCACAGTTTCTTTGTTCCCCTTAATTTTCTGTGCTGAGTCATTTTTCTTTATGTATTTTCTTTTCATCTTTTTCATTGTTATTGATTTTGTGTTTGCTGAGTCTTTATATTGTTCTAGTTTTTTATTTTGACTTGTATGATTGTGAGTTTCCTTTGTGGTTACCTTAATATTTACCCGTATTTTTCTAAGTTTAAACCAGTCTTTTATTTCTTTATATCGCCTTGACTTCTTCTCCATATGAAAAATCTACATCTACATTTTTTAAGTCCCTCTTTTTTTATTTTAATGGTGTCATCTTTTATATATTGACATCTGTTTCCCTATTTTCAGTGTTTTAGCTTTGATTTACTTTTGTGACTTTCCTGTCTGGACTGATATCTAGTTGCTCTGTCCTGTGTTCTAGCCCTGAGTTGTTATCTGATGTTACTGATTTTTGACCGGAGGACTCCCTTTAGTATTTCTTGTAATTTTGGTTTGGTTTTTCCAAATTCCCTAAACTTCTGTTTGTCTGGAAATGGCCTAATTTCTCCATCATATTTGAGAGACAGTTTTGCTGGATATTTAATTCTTGGCTGGCAATTTTTTTCCTTCAAGGCTTTATATATGTCATCCCATTGCATTCTTGCCTGCCTGGTTTCTGCTGAGTAGTCCTTATTCTAATTGACTCTCCTTTGTAGATGACTTTTCGTTTATCCCTAGCCACTCTTAAAATTCTCTCTTTATCTTTGGTTTTGGCTAGTTTGATAATATGTTTTGGTGACTTTCTTTTGGGATCTACCTTATGTGGGGTTCAATGCGCATCTTGGCTAGATATTTTGTCATCTTTCACAATATCAGGGAAGTTTTCTGCCAACAAATCTTCAACGATTCTCTCTATTTTCTGGTAGTCCAGTCACTCATAGGTTATTCCTCTTGATAGAGTCCCACATAATTCTTAGGGTTTCTTCATTTTTTTAAATCCTTTTATCTGATTTTTCCTCAAATAAATTGGTGTCAAGTGCTTTATCTTCAGTCTCACTAATTCTGACTTCCATTGCCTCAATTCTGCTCATATGACTTTCTATTGAGTTGTTTAATTCTGAAATTTTTTGTTAATCTTCTGGATTTCTGATTGCTGTCTCTCTATGGATTCTTGCAGCCTGTTAAATTTGTCATTATGTTCTTCTCTAATCTTTTTAATTTCCTATATTGCACGTTCTGTGTTTTGCTTCATTTCCTTCCTAATTTCTTGAAGAATTCTGTACATTAATCTTTTGTATTCTGCCTCCAGTAATTCCAAGAAATTTTCCTCCTCTGGAAAATTTCTAGATTCTTTATTTTGGAAGATTGCTGAAGCCATCATGGATTGCCTCTTTATGTGATTTGATATTGGCTGTTGTCTCTGAGCCATCAATAATTTATTATATTTATTTATTTTATGTTTGCTTACTGTGTCCTAGCTTCTTGTTTTGTTTTGATATGCCAAATAGGCTGCTCGTATGAGCTAGTTTGATTATTAGTACCTTTGAAGCTCTAACGTCCTGTCACCAGGTGGTTAGATACGTTACTAGGTATGTAACCTCAGGAGTCTGCCCACTCCTCCTGTATGGATTCAGCTTAGCTACCCAGACAGATAGCCACGAAGTGTGTGGTGTAGGCTCCCACTTATAGTCCTAGACAGGCATGGGTGATTGGTGTAGACACAGGTATCTGGCTGAAGCAGGGGGACACATTCTGAGCCAGGCAGGTGGCTGATGGCTACCCCCTAGTGTCCAGGAGGAAGGTGTGTCCCTGTTCCCTAGAGCACATAGTTGGTTGGGTTTTGCAGCCAGACTATGAGCACCTAATGCTGTTGGCTGTAAGGACTGGGGGGCACCTCTTATTCTTGGGCCAGCATCACAGGTGGCTAGGTGGCATGGGTGGAGCCACCATTCCTCAGCCCCCTGATGTGGGTAGGTGAAGACCTTGCTTAATGGGCAGAGTGTGGCAAATGTCAAGAACCTGCCACTCCACAGCTGAAACAGTTGAAGTTAGATTTCTGGTATGTACCCTGTTGTACTGGTAATGAGTGACTATGCTGTTGAGATGGGCCCATGCACACCTATGCAGGGGAAAAGGCACTCAAAGTCCGTGGATTCCTTATGCCTGTGCCTAGGCAATGGAGCTGTGCCTACTCTGGGTTCCTGGCTTAGGGGAGCCAGCAGTTTATTTTTATCCCTGTTTGTTAATTTGTTCACTCGCCAAGGCAGGGAGAATGGCTCTGGGCGTGTGACGGATCCTACTTCTGGCCCAGGGGACTGGGCAAATGTTGAAGCCGGTCCAGGACCCAGTGCAAAGCAGGGAGTGGGGAGGTTAATAGAAGTTTTTCCCTAAGGCGGGTTTTTTTGATCTGCACGGTAAGCCATAGGAAAGTACTTATCTTTTGTAGAAGGCTGCTTCTCACTGGTTCTGGGTGGCTGTGTAGAGTCTCTGGTGTTGGGTCTCTCCTGGTGTGGAAAATGCACCCCCCGAGCACAGCTGCTTGCCTGCCTCACTGCTCACCCCCAAGCTGGTCAGGCCTGAAGGGCTCAGGCTCTCGCCTGGTCAGGTCTGGCAACTCCTCTCTACTTCCCAGCTGTCTCTCCTTCCCCCTGTGACTCAGTCCAGTTCCTCAACTCTTCTTTTGCTGTTCAGGGCTCCCAGATTTCCATATATAATCGAATCACTTGTTTTTTCGGGTCTTTGTTGTAAGAAGGTCCACTTGAAGCTTCTGAGTAGTCCACCATCTTTGCCCTGCCTCCCCCTCTCCTTTATAACTTTTACTGTCTTGCTAAAACTTTGTATTTCTTTGCTAAACATTTCTCTTTTTATTTCCTTCAAGCATGTTTCTAACTACTTATTGAAGAGTTTTTTTTTATCATGACTGTTTTAAAATATTTGGCAAATAATTCTGTCCTCTTGATGTTGACAACTGTGTTAGTTCTTTAGAGCTGCTATAATGAATTACCACAAATTGGGTGGCTTAAAAAAAGAAATTCATTCTCTCACACTTCTAGAGGTCAGAAGTCTAAAAGCAAGATGTCAGCAGGGTGTCAGTCCCTCCTCAGGCTCTAGGAGAGAATCCTTCTGTTGACACTAGCTGTTCCTTGGTTTGTGGCTACCTTCCAGTTTCTACGTCCATCTTCACATGGTCTTCTCCTCTGTGTCTTCTCCTCTTTTGTCATTGGATTTAGGGTTCATCCTAATCCAGGATAATCTCATCTCGAGATCCTTATCCTAATTACATCTGCAAAGACCCTTTTTCCAAATAAGATCACATTCCCAAGTTCAAGTTGTCCATATCTTTGGTGGGCCACCATATAATCTACTACATCTCTTGACTGTCTTTTTTCATTCAGTTTGCTATCTTCTGATTCTTGTTATGATCAGTGATTTTTTTGACTGAAACCTGGCTTTTTTCAAATTATGTTATGAAACTCTGGATGTCATTTAAAACTGTTTTAGCAGGCTTTGTTTGTCACCACTCCAGCAGTGGAGGGGCAGCATTGTCTCATTACTGCTACCTGGAGGTAGAAATCCAGGTTCCTCAATCAGCCTCCATTGTTATCCAAGGAAATTACTCCTGACATGGGTGGGAGTTCTGGTTCCTCCAGTGGTTTACCCTGTCACTACAATGGGGATGGCCTTGTTACCACTGAGTAATGGTGACTCTCTACTAGACTTTCTCTGATATCACCCTCAGGGAGGGAGAGTAGCACCCGGTTGTTGCCTGGTTGGGGTGGATACCCAGGCTCCCCGGATGGTCTCCCCTGACACTGCAAAGAGGGGACTAGTTACTGGCCAATGGGAATAAAAGTTCCAACTCCCTACATAGGCTTCACTGACATCACCCAGCAGGGATGTTGGAGAGCCTTGTTACATACAGCCTCATGAGGGTAGGAATCCAGGCTCTCCACTCAGCCTTTACTGTCATGCGTGGGGGCGCGGCCGCATTGTTCTGTGGTGTTTGACTTGAGTAGAGTGATTATTTACTAAAAGTTTTCTGTCTTGCAAGGCTGTCTCTTTCTTGGTTCTTTGGCTGGAATGAGCATTGTTTTGTTGCAGGTTTTGTTCTCTGCACCCAATGGCATTTCCAGGTTGCTGGCTTATTCAGCTCCAACTCTGTGATATATGAAGCAGAAAGAAAATGTAAGGAACTCACTACCATGTTTGCCCTTATATCTTGAGTATGCTAGCAAAACTGTCCTCTCTCCACCATTCAGACTGTTCTTATGATTGTTTTATATACAATGTCTAGCGGCACAGTGGTTAAGTGCTACACCTGTTAACCAACAAGTTCAGCAGTTCGAATTCACCAGCTGCTCCTTGGAAACCCTATGGGGCAGTTCTACTCCATCTAATAGTGTCGCTATGGGTCAGAATCGACTTGACAGCAATAGGTTTGATTTTTTGGTTTAGGTTCTTTAGGTATGCTTGGCAGGAATAATAGAAAAATGTATGTCTACTCTATACGCCCAGAAAATATTTAAAGTTACTATAAAAAAGGCAGAAAACTAGGGAAATATTTACTATGTCTAACCACATGAGAATTGTATAATACATATGTTAAAGAGCTCATTCAAACCAATAAAAAAAAGTTTACTCCCTTAATAGGAAAATGACTTACCTATGGCACAGACAATTCGCAGTAAAAGAAGCACAAGTGGCAAGATAACCACATATTAAACAGTTCCTCTTAGTTAGCGCTATGTTTTTTCTACAAAATTAGGGAAAATAAGAGCAAAGGAAAAGAAAGGTACTGCCTAGTTTAATGCAGGTTACACATTTTATGAGGACTTGAGTTTGGTGAACTTAATTTTTAATAAAATTGTGATTCTGAACAAACTGTGGAAGATAATGCAAAACACCCCCCTTAAAAGTATAAGGATCACAGAACTTCAAACTTCCTGTTCTGAGTGACTTATAAATAGATTTAATGAAATTGGCAAGTAGCCGTGCACCTTTAACAAATAAAAAGTAATAGCTATTATCCTTTATCAAGATTAGTTTTATACGATGCAAGTTTTGAATTATGTGAGTCGTTCAGGCACACATACACTCACACACACTCACACACACACACACACACACACACACATACACTACACCAGGCAGTTATAGTCAGCTCTGTTACAGAATGACATATGTGTTCCTAAAAACTACTGCAAAATCATGCACTAAAACCACCGAGTTTTTAGTAAAAACAGAGTTGGGCATAGTACTTGAAAACTTTGTCAATGACACACACATACCATAAGATAAGCACCTAATAAAAATGGTAGCACAGTTTTACTCATTAAATGGTTAAGAAATACCTATCTATGAATATAAATATGGCATTTTACCTTGAAAAATACATGATTTCTGGTTGTAGAAGTGGGTGTTGGGAAGTTCGCAGCTTGTGAGGTTTTATGAAGTGGTGGTAGAAAGGTTATCTGAAACCAGACAGAAAGTTGTAGCATCAGATATGGATGAGTGGACTCATAACATCGGTACTGAACTGAAGTAGTTGGTAGATGTTTCAGGTGTGTGCGTGTTTATAAGGTATGTTCTTCCTACGTGCCAAGGGGCAGCTGGGTTTCATTTGGTACATCCGCCTACTGTTTCTCAAAGATGAAATTACTTGAAAACAAACGTCAGATTTGTCTTAGGGTAAAACTGTTCCCTGATATAGCAATAGTGTTTTCACTATTCAAATTCTCATTTTAAAAACAAGACTTACAGCATAACTGACTGCACCTTCTTCTTATAATCAGACACGTTTGTTTGCAGGTGAATAAGCTGGCACAGACTTTCTGTAGTGTAACCGAATACAATGCTTCTTAATATCTAAAACCCCCTTAAAATGTGTATGCCAGTTGATCCACTACATCAACTTTGGGGACTTTACTAAGAAAGTAAAAATACATTTTATTTCAAAATATTTACTAGGAATATAAAATTGATACAAAAAATGTAGACACTACTTCAATGTCTAAATACAGGAATTTGGTTTAATAAATTATACTGTATCTATTTAATGGACTTTTATGCAACAATTAAAATAATTTTGCAAAAATTACATATTGAGGTGAAGATTTATTTTTGAAATACTAGAGAAAAAAGAGAACGTATCGAAACAAGATGTATGGTGAAATATAGTTTGAATATATATATATATATATCAGTTTGAAGAGATAAAAGTAAGAAATGCAAAGTGAGCAATGTAACAATCCAAATGTATGGAAGACTTCCTATGGAAAACTATAAATGGATAGATAGATTGCTTTTTTTTAATATTGATGAAATAAGCATAATCATAAAAAGGTATTACAGTATATGAGTTTTAGTGTGATTTCAAAACAAGCATATGATATATTTTCATCAAATATATTTTTTATTAAAAATAGCTCAAAATTTTATTAAGTGCTATCTCATTATTAGAGCCCTAGTGGCGCAAGTGATTAAGAACGTGGCTGCTAACCAAAAGGTCAGCAGTTTGAATCCACCAGCCACTCCTAGAAACCCTGCGGGGCAGTTCTGCTGTGTCCTATAGGTTCACTATGAGTTGGGATTGACTTGACGGCAATGGGTTTGGTTTTGATTTTATGTCATTTTTAGCATATCTCTTATGACTTTACTTTCCCCTCTATCAGAGTTGATGCATAACTGGCATGCATACCACATATCTCTACTTGGGTCCTTGGAAGACATTGCTAATCGAGTCCTGACCCCATTACTTATATCACCACAACACTTGATAAAAGTGCCACTGAGCAACCAGAACTAACACCTGAGATGAAATCTATTTACTGCCCCTCTATTTCATCACATTGCCCAAGAGGCACAGTGTATCCTGTGTTTTCACTTGAACACCCATTGTCTGCGTGAATGGTAGGAAATTTGGTTTGGCTATTTTCAGAACTGGCTACAATGAATTACACATTCACTTCATTGTAGTTTGAGCATTTTTGAAACACAGGTAAGTCCTACCAAGACATCAGGAAATGATCCATTTTTATAACACAACACTTCAGGTCATATCAAAAGTATCCTCAGAGGACTCATTTTCAGATACCACTCTTGGAGAAAAGATTGCTGCTCTCTCCTTCAATACTGGTGACATTGAAATAAAACTGCTGTGAGCCAAGGACTATGGAAATAAATACAGTATGTTTTAAAGAAAGGCTAATTTGGCAGCAACTGGGGGGAAAACACGGCTGTGCAATGTCAGAAACAGCTGTTCCTCAAATCCTAGCCTTTTTGCCATGTGGAGCTACCTTCATAAGTTATACTTCTCTCATGTCCTAAAGCCAAACTTAAAAGTTTAATCCCACATGAGCTGGGAATGAAATCCTTTACAAAAATAGCTCCTGGCCAACAGACTGTGCTTAAAAAAAAAAAAAAAAAAGCAGACAGCAAGTGAGATAGCAAGCCAACGGAATTCACCCATTGTAACCTTACCACCCAGCATGCAAGGATTCAGAGAAGCCAAGTGTCAAGCTATGTTGAAAGGAAGCATGGGTCTCTGGCGCTTACAAATTCAATTGCATTAAACAAATATTTATTGAGTGTCTTCCTTCCACTCAGCAATGTTTTAGACACTGTGGAGGAAACAAAGAAAGTGTAAGGTAGTTACTAACTACCCTGAAGGAGTTTGCAGTCTTGTTGAAGAGCTTCCACTGGAAAGTAATTTACTGTTGAATGAGTCAGAAATACACATGATTCAAAACACCCTGTGGACAGAAAACTTATTCACATGTCACCCAGATGTCATTTTAATGGAAGCTCAACCACCTCATTTTTAATTTATCAATAGAATCAACCCAGAGCATACCATCTTTACCCTTGTCCACCCTTCAAGGGGGCCATTCTAAGTAAACAAACTCACTTGCAGACTGAGGATGCCGCTGATGAACTGTGCTGGAGCTGCCTGAATTTGCTCCTTGACCTTGTCTGTCAAGTGTGATAGTCACTTTTTTTCTGGGTAATGCATTATCGCTGTGTCCCATTTTGATGATGTATTATACTTACACATCATTGAAGAGGCAATTTGCTTTGATGATGTACTGACACGCAATAGATCACAACTCAGGAAGAGAGGGAGGAGGAGCACCCTGGAGATCTATAACTCAAGCAGTGATGCCATCCCCAGAAGAACAGGGAGACGATTAATTTAAACTATCTGGACAGGAATTGGGCTGATGATAGGACATTTGACCCTTCCCCAAATGTAAAAATAGACATATTAAAAATGCTTTCTCATGGCCATAAAAAAGGCAACATGAGGGGTCCTTTGATAGAACTGTTCAGTATCTTAACTATAGTGGTGGATACAGGAAGCTACACAGATAATAAAATTATATAGAACTTAACACACATGCATGTGCATACACACATGCACACACTCACATGCACGTACCAATCAAAGTGGTGAATGTGAATAAAGTAGGTGGATTGTATCAATGTCAATATCCTGGTTGTGGGATATTTTGTAAAATGTTAGCATTGGGGGCAAATGAGTAAAGTGTACATAGGATATCTCTATTATTTCTTACAACTGCATGTGATTCTACAACAAACTCAATAAGAATTTTCAATAAAAATATTTTAAATGCTTTTTCAGATCAAAGATAATTAAAAACTATAAAACTCTACTTTCATGTTATTGTTGTTTTAGGTGTTGTCCTGTTGGTTTCAACTCATAGAGACCATATGTACAACAGAACAAAACACTGCCTTGTCCTGCGCCATCCTCACAATCATTGTTATGCTTGAGCCCGTTGTCACAGCCACTGTGCCAATCCATCTCATTGAGGGTCTTCCTCTTTTTTGCTGACCCTCTAATTCACCAAGAATGATGTCCTTCTCCAGGGACTGATACCTCCTGGTAACATGTCCGAAGTATGTGAGACATAGTCTCGCCATCCTTGCTTCTAAGGTGCATTCTGGCTTTACTTTTTCCAAGACAGATTTATTCACTTTTTTGGCAGTCCATGGTATATTCACATTCTTCACCAACACCACAATCCAAAGGCATCATTTCTACTTTGGTCTTCTTTATTCATTGTCCAGCTTTCCCATGCATATGAGGCGATTGAAAACACCACGGCTTGGGTCAGGTGCACCTTAGTCTTCAATGCATCGCCTTTGCTTTTCAACACTTTAAAGAGGTCTTTTGCAGCAAATTTGCCGAGTGTAATGCATCTTTTGATTTCTTGACTGCTGCTTCCATGGGTGTTGATTGTGAAGCCAAATAAAATGAAATCCTTGACAACTACTTTCAAAATATGACCAAAATCTTCATTTGCTTAAGATATAATGTGAGAAAAAAAGCTATGCATCTTTTTCTTTTCTTATTCCTATTCCAAAGGGAAATGTCAAAATTTCAATATTTACCTATGATACATCTATTCAAATTAACATGTAAGTAATGTTCAATACAAACTAAAAGTTCTGTTTAATGAAAGAAACTAACAGGGTTAACAGAATTTTACAATTTTAATCTGCATGTATGAACATAAAAATTCAATTTTGTTCATTATTGTGAAATAGGCAGCTTATGAAGGCAAAATCTGTAAAAACAACTTTATATGAAGAAAGTCAGATGAAGGCCTAAAGATAAAATCTATATATATGCTCTTCTAGAAGTAGAGTTCTTAAGACAGAGGGCATGTCTACTTAACACTAGAAATATCCTTTGATAAACGGACTTTTGCATCATTAGTCTTATTTAAGTGCAACTGAATTTATTTTGGGGAAATATAGAAACTAAAGAAACAACCATAAATATTTATAGACAGTAAGAAAATAGTTTGGTCTATCAGGAATACAATGCAGATGAACAAATATAAGAATTACGAAATGTAAAATGAGTGGTGTAATGAGATCCAAACCTATAGAAGGTTTCCTATGGGTAAATGTGTCAACCTCCATGCCTTTACCTAACTAGAAGAAGTTACGATAGAGAATATGCTATGAATAGGAGCATAAGAAGATACCAGCAACAAAGACTCTAACACATTCCTGGTAGTAGAATGGCAAATGAGATCACATTTAAGAATGAACCAGAACGGTCAGAGCATTGAGCAGAAAACAACTTAGTGGAGGTGAACATTGTTCTTCACAACAGAGTTCTCAGGAGTCAGCAGTTACAGAGGGGGAGGAGAAAAGGAAATGGGTGTGTAAGTTAGCTACATGAGACTGCTTCCTCAGCTGTGCTTGCAATGGGAGTATTATCCTTCGTGTTGAAAACTCATTGCCACCTAGTCAGTTCCGACTCCTAGGACACAGTAAAATATTCTGAAAATACTGATCAACCTGACTGACCTAGGCTGGGCTCCCAAGTGAACGGCGACAGATAGAGAAGGGCCAAAATCTTTTTTGCATTCATCATTGCGAAGAAAAGAGGGAGAACCTGACTGCCCATCCATACCCTGTCCATGTCTCTAAGAAAAACAATTGCCAGTCAATATTCCCAGTCACTATGCTTTTTCAGCGGCAGAGGCCAGTATCTGAAGAGAACACTCATATTAGCTTCCTAAATCGGTCTGTCCAGTTATTCATCCAAAAGCATAAACAGAGAACTAAGGAACGTGACTCATTTAAAAAAAAAAAAAAAAGGCAGAGAAGAGTTGAAAGTAAACTTATAAAAATGCGTTTTGAGATCATTTAAAAGTATCCATTCATGTATGCATCTGAAATTTATCTGATACTTTCTATGTTCTAGTTCCAATACCTGAAGGTACAAAAACCTTTTGATACATGCTTGTTATCATCAATGAGCTCAAAAATTAGATGTATTAATAACATCTCCCAAGATTCTGAGAAGCAGTACAGCATGTAAATGAAGGTTGCAGATCATGGTTAACTTAATTAGCATTCACAATGGCACTTTCTTGAATCACTTTAATATTTGCTTTAGTTTTGTTGAAATGACGAACATGAATATGTCATTTGCTTAACACAGTGAAAGGTAGGGAATTTAAATGTAAGAAACACAAGAAGGTGAAATAAGAAAAGTCATTTGTAATAGTAAATATTTTCGACAAGGATAGAAAGCCTAGTTGGTTTGATTTCTGATCATTGTTTTACTTTATTTGGATAAAGACCATTACACAGATAAATAAGTGGAATATTCAAGTGGAGGGAAGTGTAACTAACCAGTAGAAGATTCAGCGCAGTCATTTTACAATAGTGAAGATGTGTATATATAATAATGTGTTCTGTGTGTGTGTGCTTGTGTGTGTAAGAAGTAGTGATTCTAGATCTATATCACATTTTATTTTATACAGCTTAGGAGAAAATTCTCAATCAAAGATGCAAAGAATTTGATTTCCGAATTGAAATGCTGTTAGAATTGATCAGAGTGAAAATGTGTTACCATGGGCTATCTGAGGTAATATGATATGACAATAGAGAACTTTTTTTTCAGCTTACTAGTAGCAATAAGGTCATAATCATAATCATAATTTACTAGGAAGAAAGCTTAAAGGCAAAATAGGAAAGACGAGTCAAAGAAGAGGTAGGGGAGGACATTTCTATTGAGGGCTGCTCACAATTCAAGGTTTCCTTACAAAATCAGAGGCGTATTTTTAAAGAAATGAGAATTAAAAAAAAAAAAAACACCCACAAAAGAAAGAAATGTGCTTTTGGAATGGCAACCAAACTGGAAATATGGAAAAGATTATGTCAGAATATGAAGGCTTTATGAAGCACCTTTCAGAAGCCTATACGTAGAAACAATTCTTTTATCTATGCCCCGGTGGAAAAGCACATCTGGGTCTCTTGCTTTTGTTTACCTAGGATCTAGCTATTTCTCTCTCTCTCTCTGCTGTCTTCTCTCTCTCCATCTGTCTCCATCTTTCTCTCTCTCTGCTGTTATTATTGTTGCTTATTTCTTCTTCTTCCCCTCCTTCAGTTTCGTATGCAGGTTGCACACAGGAAAGTAAGTGCATAGGTAGATTTGACACTTTCTGTTTTTACTTTAAATAAATTTCAAATGTATGTAACACACATTAGAATGGTAAAGATGGATGGTGGAACCAATTCACGAAGGCCACTGAGTTCTAAAATGGATTGGACAGAAGGTTTTAGGAAGATACAGTGATTTTTTTTTCTCATCATATTAAACACTATTTAGTTTTGGAATCCAATCCCCAAATTTTCTAAAAGAACTATGTTCTAAGTAAATTTTACACTCTATCGTATTGTTTAACCTTACTAATAAAATTAAAGATTTTATTGCCTTATTATCTAATAAAAGCATGAGCCCTGGTGACAAAGTGGTTAAGTGCTTGATTGCTAACCAAAAGGTTGGTGGTTCAAACCAACCAGCCACTCCATGGAAGAAAGATGTGGCAGTCTGCTTCCACAAAGATTACAGCCTTGGAAACCTTATGGGGCAATTCTACTCTGTCCTATAGGGTTGTTATGAATTGGAATTGACTAGACAGCAATGTTTTTTTTTTTATTTTAATAAAGGCATTGGTAGTAATATATTAATTTTTAAGAAGAATATTGTTAAGAAAAATAAAGCAAACTATTACAGAATAATAGAGGCTATATTATCCAAAATGAAATTGTGATTAGAACTATCAAAGGAAATATATTAATACAAGGTCAACAAACAGAAAATTTTTAAATCGAAACCAAACCCGTTGTCGTCGCACCCATTCCAACTCATAGCGACCCCATAGGACGGAGTAGAACTGCCCCATAGGATCTCCAAGGAGTGGCTGGTGGCCAACCTTCTTGTTAGCTGCTGTAGCTCTTAACCTGTATGCCACCAGGGCTCCAGAAAATTATTAGGCAGTTTCAAAGTAAGAACTCTGAATCTTGAAAAATAATAGCAGAATCTATGACATTCTGAGAAAGACTGTACAATTTAGGATAAAATTTTAAACAATATTTATAAACAATGATAAATTTTATATATCTAAACTGATTGTCCATCAATTGTTCATATGCGATTTCAAGTTAAAGCTGAAGAAAATTAGACCAAGTCCAGGACAGCCAAAATAAGACCTTGAGTATATCCCACATGAACTTAGAGACCATGTCAAGAACAGATTTGAAGTGTTGAACACAACACTAATGACTGAAGACCAGATGAGTTATGGAATGACATCAAAGACATCATATATGAAGAATGCAAAAGGTCATTAAAAAGATAGGAAAGAAAGACAGACCAAAAGGGATGTCAGAAGAGACTTTGAAACTTTGAATGTCGAGTAGCTAAAGCAATGGAAAAAATGATGACGTAAAAGAGCTGAACAGAAGATTTCAAAGAGCAGCTGGAGAAGACAAAGTGAAGTATTATAATGACTTGTGCAAAGACCTGGCTTTAGAAAACCAAAAGGGAAGAAAATGCTCTGCATTTCTTAAGCTGAAAGAACTAAAGAAAAAATTCAAGCCTTGAGTTGCAACAGTAAAGGATTCTACACGGAAAATACTGAAAGACCCAGGGAGCATCAAAAGAAGATGGAAGGAATACACAGAGTCACTGTACCAAAAAGAATTGGCCAATGTTCAACCATTTCAGGAGGTAGCATATGATCAAGAACTGATGATACTGAAGGAAGATGTCCAAGTTGCACTGAAGGCATTGGTGAAAAATGAGGCTCCAGGAACTGACAGAATACAAAGTGAGATGTTTCAACAAACAAATTCAGCACTGGAGATGCTCACTTGCATATGACAAGAAATTTGGAAAATAAAGTACCTGGCCAATCGACTGGAAGAGATTCATATTTGTGCTCATTCGAAAGAAAGGTGATCCAACAGAATGCACAAATTATTGAACAATATCATTAATATCATACACTAGGACAATTTTGCAGTTGGTTTTGCTAGTTGGATCATTCAAAAGCAGTTGCAGCAGTACATCAGCGGGAAACTGCCAGAAATTCAAGCCAAATTCAGAAAAGAACTTGGAATGAGGGATATTATTGCTGATGTCAGATACATCTTGGCTGAAAGCAGAGAATACCAGAAAGATGTTTACCTGTGTTTTATTGACTATGAAAAGGCAATCTGCTGTGTGGATCATGACAAATTATGGATAAGATTGTGAAGAATGGGAATTCCAGAACACTTAATTGTGCTCATGCGGAACCTGTACATAGACCGAGAGGTAGTCATTAGAACAGAGCAAGGGGATTCTGCATGGTTTGAAGTCAAGAAAGGTGTGTGTCAGGGTTGTGTCTTTCCACCATACATATTCGATCTGTATGCTGAGCAAATAATCAGAGAAGCTGGTCTAAATGAAGAACAACATGTCATCAGGATTGAAGGAAGACTCCTTTACAACCTCCTTGCTGAAAGTGAAGAGGACTTGAAGCACTTACTGATGAAGATCAAAGACTACATCCTTCAGTATGGATTGCGCCTCAACATTAAAAAAAAAAAACAAAAATCCTCACAACTGGACCAGTAAGCAACATCATGATAAACGGAGAAAATATTGAAGTTGTAAAGGATTCCATTTTACTTGGATCCACAATCAATGCCCATGGAAGCAGCAGTCAAGAAATCAAAGGATACATTGCATTGGGCAAATCTGCTGCAAAAGACCTATTTAAAGTGTTAAAAAGTAAAGATGTCACTTTGAGAACTAAGGTGCGCCTGATCCAAGCCATGGTATTTTCAAACACCTCATATGCATACTAAAGCTGTACAATAAATAAGGAAGACCAAAGAAGAATTGAGGACTTTGAATAATGGTGTTGGCGAAGAATATTGAATATACCCTGAACTGCCAGAAGAACGAACAAATCTGTCTTGGAAGAAGTACAGCCAGAATGCTCCTTAGAAACAAGGATGACAAGACTTCGTCTCATGTACTTCGGACCTGTTATCAAGAGACTAGTCCCTGGAGAAGGACATCATCCTTGGTAAAGTAGAAGGCCAGTTAAAAAGAGGAAGGCCCTTGACTAGACAGATTGACATAGTGGCTGCAACAGTGGGCTCAAGCACAACAATGATTATGAGGATGGCGCAAGACTAGGCAATGTTTAGTTCTGTTATACATAGAGTCACTATGAGTCTGAACCTAAAAACAACAACAAACTGATTGTCCAGAAATTTAAGAGGTCTAAAGGTTATTACAGTTGAAGAGTAGCTACCTAAAATTTGGCCAGTATATCTTAAACCCTGTAGTTGAGTTTAGGTTAAGAATCAGTAACTGTAAATAATTTTGGATGAAGTGATTCTGAAAAACAAACTAGCATGTTATAGTAACAAGGACAGTTAAGGGCCTGAGGATGTTTAAGATGGAATAGAGATATTTTTTAAATGAGGTAGGGAAGAGGAATATGTTGTCATATATTAAAGGCTTATCATATTAAAGAGTGAAAATATTTTGGTATAATCTCAAAACAATATTTGAATGCAAGGGTAGAAATGCAAGAGAGGGAGGTGATGGACTGTGGAAAGTGTTCTGAAATGGAAAAGACTTCCGGAGGTTTTGGTGAGTGTCTGTCTGTGGAGGATCCGAGGGGATCTTCTAAAGGGGCTTCCAACATTTAGCAGGTTTTTTGGTTACTTATAAATCTGAGATTCTGTGATTTAATCACAAATGTTCTTACATATTGAAGAGACAAGTGTTTTATAAGATTGGAGATTATAAAATTTATAAAAACTGAATGTGATTAGTAGCCTATGAGCGGCCATCTAAGATACTCCACTGGTCTCACCCCATCTGGAGCAAAGGAGAATGAAGAAAACCAAAGACACAAGGGAAAGATTAGTCCAAAAAACTGATAGACCACAAGTATTACAACCTCCACCAGACTGAGTCCAGTACAACTAGATAGTGCCTGGCTACCACCATCGACTGCCCTGGCAGGGATCACAATAGAAAGTCCCAGACAGAGCTGTGGAAAAACGTAGAACAAAATTCTAACTCACAAAAAAAGAAAAAAAAGACCAGACTTACTGGTCTGGCAGAGACTGAAGAAACCCTGAGAGTATGGCCCCCAGACACCCTTATAGCTCAGTAATGAAGTCACTCTTGAGGTTCACCCTTGAGCCAAAGATTAGACAGGCCCATAAAGCAAAACGAGACTAAATGGACACACCAGCCCAGGGGCAATGGCGAGAAGGCAGGAGGGGACAGGAAAGCTCGTAATAGGGAACCCAAGGTCAAGAAGGGGAGAGTGTTGACATGTCATGGGGTTGGCAACCAATGTCACAAAATATGTGTATTAATTGTTTAATGAGAAACTTGTTTGCTCTGTAAACTTTCATCTAAAGTACAGTAAGAAAAAAATCTAAGAAAAAAAATATTTCTTTAAACAATACCATATTAAAAGCCCAGTGGCAGCTGCATTTATTCTAGTCTCAGGATGCTCATCAATTCAAAGATACTCATCAATTTACTGGTTTCTGGTTTTTCAATAGTGTAACACAACATAATACAGAATTGTTTTGGGTTTGAACATTCTTTGCTGTTGTTTCAAAATTAGTTAATACTTGTACTAAAGTCCCCAATTTTTTAATATTTACTGGAGATCATTTTTCAATTAAAAAATGATTTAAATGACTAACATAGTAAGTTAAATGATGCTTATATATTCTCAAAAAAAAGCATTATTTGCTTGGATTCTGCACGCCCGTGCGTGCGGCTCTCTGAGTTCCGTTTGTTGGCTGCTGGTGTTGCTTTTTCTGCTTCTTTTGGTTTCTCGCTTGCCTCTCACTGCCTCCCCCTCCTTTTGCTCGGGTGCCTGGTTCCGAGCGCTGTCTTTGCCCTTTCCTGCAGGGCTGTGGGGATACATTTGGGCGTGCGGCT
>NW_004443956.1:234160-270025 GCF_000243295.1 Trichechus manatus latirostris
GTTACATGAGAAACTATCTGTTCTGTAAGCCTTCACCTGAAGTACAATAAAATATTAAAAAAAAAAAGCATTATTAAGACATGAAAAGAAATTTTATTATATATTTGCCATTATAATTTATAATGCTCCAAATTACAAAACTGCTAAATTATAAAAAAATTAAGTTGTGATATATTGAGACATATGTTAATGTTTTGTCACTGACCTCTGCAATGATTCTCAAATTCATTTTGAAATTAACTATACCTCAGTATTTCAAGGACATTGATAGATTGGGAACGCAGGAAAATCCTGAAGATTTTACCTCTATAGAAAATATAAATATGGATGATACTCAAAGATCCATACTACACATATAAAGCAATAGACATTTATCCATTTTTTGGTTCGGCATTAAGCCCGAGTTTGTTAACAATGGGATGGTGTCTGTTTGGATTTAGTTTAGCTGGAATTATCACTTAGATGTCACACCATTTAGGGTTTTTTGTAGCATTGTAATATAAATTCTTAGAATTCAAGTCCCTTGAAAAATAACATAGTACATGTAGAAATAATACAATCACAACTACTTAGATTATCAAATAAATTTCAAGCACAACACTTTAAAAGGGATGAAGACAAAACAGGGAATATTTCATGGTGATAAGCAGGGTGATGAGAGAGAATTCAGAACCATGACCTGTTAGTGATTGCTGAAGGAACTCAGTTTTAACCTAGAACACAGACGAGTCTGAGATATATGCCAGGGTATCATATAACCTGACCTCATGATGGAAAGTTCCAGGGGGACATTTCAGTTTGCTGATAATGTGTGCACTATATAGAGATGTAGTGGACTTCCTCTAGAACATTTCTTTGTTTGTTTTGTTTTTTGAGATGGAATTCTTAAAATATAGACAAGAAAAAAAATTTACATGGAAAGTGTTGAAAAGCTGACCCTTCTAATTCTTGATATCTATGATTCTGAATATGAATAAAATTTATTCCAAGCTTAGAACAAATTAAATATCAAGAGTGGTATCAAGAAATTTATTTCTTTAAACCTGTATCTTTTCACAGTTTTCAGCTAACGTATCTGAATATCATAATTACCTAATGAAGCTTTATAGTGCATTCAATGCAATATATCTCACATTAAGCAAAGTGAGGCATTGTACAGGTATTATTTGTTATTAATATTCATGATAAATAAATATAAATTGTTAACGAGTACAGGCAGTCTTTAGATGACCAGCAAGTTCCGTTCCTAAGTCTGTCTTTAATTCGAATTTGTATGTAAGTTGGAACAGTTAGGCACAGTTTGTGTCTAATGTCAGTTAGACAAATGTTTGTCTTAGTATACAGTATATAGTGTACCTTTCTATGCATAAAAAACATTAAAGAAATACTTCCAGATACACTAAAACATCTTTAAATAATAATACAGTAATAATAATAATAATGTTTTGATGTGCATCGCAAATAACGCCCATTTGTTATTACCTACCATTGTACGTATCTCAAATTTTTCATATAATAGGTTTTACAAGGGTTGGTTCATAACTATGGGTTGTATGTAAGTCAGATATTTGTAACCTGACTTTACTTGCTAATGTTCCATGTGCTGTTTTAAACGCTTTTCATCCATTAACTCATTAAATTATTAAAATATGTCTAAGAGTTATATTAAGTAATAAGGCATTAAAAAGTTAGGTAACTGTTCAAAGATAACCCAGTAAAGTGTAGAATAAAAACTCAACTTCTGGTTTGTCTGAAGCTCATAGGGTAATTCTCCATGATTTAATCACTTCAACCATGCCGGTGGTTTATTTTCACTTATGATACTCCAATAATTATTTTAACATCTACTTTTATGGTTCTATATAGAATGTATACAGAGGGATGTAGCTCAGGGATGTATAAAGTTAACTTCACTGAAGTGGTATAAGTAGTGAAAAGCATGTCTAGGACAGAAGGACCATGATGATGAGCAGGTATTTTTATATTTCATATACAAAAGACAGCAATAATTGTTGGAGAATAAATTTAGTCAAGTATTATTTCACAGTTTGGGAAAAGCTTATTTATTTTGTTGGCTTTTGTTCTCCTTCACATTTAGCACATTTGAGTCACGGATACTTTGGTAAGGTCCCTGGGGCTTCAACAAGCATGATGAATGAGTCTTTTGAAGACAGGGGGCAAGTGCCTCGGACTTTAGCCCCAGAAAAATCTATGAGCCCTGACATTGTCTTCCTTTTATAGGAAGCAAGTTTTTCCTTGAGACCTTTGGCCCCAGATAAGTTTATTTCCTTGCCTTTCCTTGCTCCCTAGTGGCTTTTCTGGGTAGCAAACGAAGTCCCTTTCAGTCAAAAAATAAGAGGTCACACACGATTTGACAAGTTTGTATAGTTTCATACAAGTGCTAGGTAATCTAGATAATATTATTTCTTTTTCCAGTATGTCTACACATACAACAAAAAGGGATTATTGAGACCACTAGCCAGGTAACACAGGCAAAAGGTTTTAAAAAGGCTCTGTGTGAGTTAACAGGGTTTATTTTTTAAAGTTATGATTAACTTTGTGAATCGGTTATTTAGCTGAGTTCTATGGTCATAATTTCCATATATTTTGTTCCCAACCTGGTAGATAAAACTAGCTACAATTTGCCATAAAAAAAAAATTAAGCACTACAGGTTATGAAGGGTTTTTTACGGGCTGGCAAGGAAGAGTTTTTTAGAAAAATCTAGAAAAAGTACAGTTTGCTGTGAAGAGAAAGAGAGACAACTAATTAGTGTTAGGGTGAATGCCTGTCTATGTGACTTCCACTGAACTGGGATTCCCCAGGAATAATAGCTCAGTGATATGCTGTCCAGGGAGACAAAATGCGTATGTGTGTTTCACTTTTCAAACTTCTTCTGTCTGAGGTCAATAATAAATACTATAATTAGAGTAGTTGGTGAAATACAAACCTAGAGAGGTGAAAACAGAAGAATGGCACAGGTGGGAAAATGCCCATTAAGGCTGTACTCCAAGATTGTGCAGCATGACAGCTCAATGTATTGAATCTTAACCATCTGAACACCTCTGCACTTGCTGAAACATTCCATACATACTAAATGAAGATGATTCTTGGTGACGCTGAAAATTTGTGACTTTGGTAAAGAATAATTTTACGGGTCACATTCCATTATTTTAAAGTGACACAAAGACTAAGATGTCCCCCAGGACCAGGAATACTTTTTAATTACGTTGTCATGTTCACATGTCGTTTTTAACTCTTTATCAAGATCACAGAAAAAAAGCACCATCTGGTCAACCAGATACAGTTTCCTCTACCATATGCCTTCTCTGCCTTAATATATGCTTTCTACTCTAAAAATTTCTTATTTTTAAAACTGTTTTAATAGATCTATTGTACGTACTCAGATATGAAAACCGTTAGGTATCTTTCACCAAGTTCTTATGTAAACTTTGTGACCTTGAGGCAGGCTATGATTTCTTAGGACACAAAAATACTATCCATAAAAGAAAATAATTTATAATTGGCCTTTACCAAATGTAAAAATCAGTGCTTATCAAAAGAAATTTGACAATGAATAAGCAAGCAACAAACTAGAAAAATATCTGCAACACATATATCTGACAATGATTATCAAAAATATATATTAAAATAAACTTCTGCAAATCGATATAAAGGGAAAACTTGGGGGAAAAAAACTTCACAGAAAAACATACACAGTTGGTCAAAAACCACATGAAAATGTGCTCAAAATCAATTGTCAAGGAAATGCAAAATAAAACAATAATGGTAAACCATTTCACACCTACTGGAGTGGGAAAGGAGTTCCCCAGGTGTTGCAACAGTTAACTTGCTCTACTGCTGACTGAAAGTCTGGAGGTTCCCATCCATCCAGAAGCACCTTGGAAGAAAGGCCTGGAAATCTCCTTCTGAAAAATCTGCCATTAAAAATCCTACGGAGCACAGTTCTATTCTGACATACATGTGGTCGCCATGAGTCATAATCAGCTAGATGGAAATTGGTACTGGTAGAACGGAAAATAAAAAATACTGACCACACCAAATGTTGGCCAGAATGCAAAATGTAATAGTTTCCTATTGCTGTTGTAACAAATTAACAAATTGCCACACTTAATGCCTTAAAGGAGACCCTGGTGTCATAGTGGTTAAGTGGTTGGCTGCTAACCAGAAGCCTGGCAGTTCGAATCCACTAGGGGCTCCTTGGAAACCCTATGGGGGTGTTCTAATCTGTCCTGTAGGGTTGCTATGAGTCGGAATTGACTCAACGGCAATGCGTTTGTTTTTTTGTTTTTGTTTTTGTTTTAGCGCCTTAAAATAACATAAATTTATTATCCTACAGTTCTGGAGGTTAGAAGTCCTAAAATCAAGATGTTGGCAGGGCTTTGTTCTTTTTGGAAGCTTTAAGGAGAATTTGTTTACTTGCTTTTCCAGTTTCTAGAGGCTGCCTGAATTCCTTAGCTCACGGCCTCTTTCTCCCTGTTCAATGCAAGAAGAGTACATTTCAAATCAATCTCTCTCTCAACTATCTCTCTATCGCTTTCTTTTTCTCTACTTCCATAATCCTATCACCATCACATTCTCTGACCCTGATCCTCCCTTCTCTCTCTTTTAAGGACCCCTGTGTATACATTTGCACTGCCTGATAATCCGGGATAATCGCCCCCTTGACGAGAGCCTTAACTTAATCACAGCTGCAGTGTCCATTTCACTACATAAGGTAGCGTATTCACAACACCTGGGGATTGGAACATGAACATCTTAGAGGAAGGGACTTCCTTCCCTACCACACAGAGAAACTGGAATTCTCAAAAAATTCTTGTGGTTATGTAACATGGCACAATCTCATGGAAAAACAATTGGCATTTTCTTATAAAGTTAAACATAGATTTACACTATGACCAGCAATTCCACTGCAGGCTCTTTACCTAAATAAAACATAAAACCTAGGTACACAAACGGATTGAGATAAGACTTATCATAGCAGTCTTACTTATACTAGCCAAAAAGTAGAAACAACCCAAATATCCATTAAACAGGAAATAGATAAAATTCAGTATATTAAAAAAATGGGGTACTATTCTGTAATAAAAAGGAACAAAGTAATGACACCTTTAACAACACGCATGAATCTCAAAAAAAAAAAAAAAAAATTATGTCGAATGAGTGAAGCCAGACACAGAAGACTATATACTGCATGATTCCATTTATAGGAATCCAAGAACAGGTAAAACAAACTGCGGTTTGCTTTGCTAGAAATCAGAAAATGGTTGCCCCTTGGGGCTGGGAATTGAACAGAAAGGCACATAAGGGAAGAACTCTCTAAGGTGTTGAAAATGTTCTGTATCTACATGGGTATATACAATTGTCAACAGTCATTAAAATTAATGCTTAGGCTTTCTGCATTTTATTGAATGTAAATTATACAGCCATAAAAATGTTTTAAAGACTAAATATGCTGAAAAATCATTGGCTTGACAAAACTTCAAGACTCTGCGTAACATTTTTTTCTACCAGTCACCATTCTGTCTAAATTAGTACAAATTTTAGTACCTTGATCTGTATTAAAAAAAAAAAATCACAACAAAACTATTAATTTTGAACATATAGATGTAGTTTATTTCTCCTCCTTCTTGTTTCTTCTCTCCCTTTTCCTGGTAGATTATGATCAATGAAAGCAAGGAACTTAGTAAACTGGGAAAATAGATTTTCTTCATTTTAACATACTACAGGCAGCCCTATGGCAGAATATTTTTATTATCGTCAATTCTAACAACATTATATTCTGAAATAAAATTCCTTCGATTGATGATTTTCTTCTACAATAAATGAAATGAAGATATGGTGTAGACCTTTATCTGTAGATAATGATGAGATCAATTAATCTTCATCTCTATCTATTCTCTTTCTCTATCTAGCTATTGGGAGTCTCTGGGTAGTACAAACAATTAACTCGATGGGCTGTCAAACAAAAGGTTGGAGGTTTGAGTCCACACAGAGGCAGCTTGGAAGAAAGACCGGGAGACCTACTTCCAAAAAATTAGCCATTGAAAACCTTATGGAGTATATTTCTACTCTGACATATATGAGGTCATCATGAGTTGCAATTGACTCAATGGTAACTTTTTATTTGTCTATCTGTCTATCTATCTATCTATCATCCATCATCTCTCTGCTCACCCATTTATCTATATGTAAACAGTAAGTTATTATATGCCCATAGTTTTACATTTTGCACTAAAATGTCTGCTAGTTCTACTTGTAATACTCCTTTGAATAATCTTCTTATTCATTGGCGTCATTGATTCTGCCTAAATAACAGAACACATTAATAAGAACCATGTTAATTTTTCCCTAGATCCTCGTTGAAAGCACTTGGGCTTACGAAAGGATTTTGTGTTCATTTAACCCGCATGTGCTTCCTACATTCAAATACCATAGCATTGTGTTCACTGAGTCAGGCAGCTGACATATTCATGCTCATCATTTCAACAAAACCGAAGCAAACATTGCAGTTCTCCAAGAAGATCTTATTGTGAATGCTGATCAAGTTAACAGTGATGTGCAGGCTTTCCCTGTATGTACCCTCTGTTTAACTCAAATGCTATCAAAATAACAATGGCTTTTACATGTGCTTCTCCAACTTACTCTAGTTAACGGTGCCTTTGTTGTTTCTGAAATTATCCTTCAAAGATGATTTTTGTGACATCTGTATAAGTCCACAGAGCTGAACTGCCTTCTAAATTATATGTACTTGTTCCCAGGGATTTAATTAAAAATCTTTCAAATATATAGGGTAATAAGACTAAAAGATGCTTGCGAAGTTTTCAGTAGGGGAGAACGTTTGCTTGATGCAGCTGCTCTCGTTGCAAGTACAAGATGACTTAATTGATGGTAAGACTGATCCTAATATAATGTAAGAAAGAATAGAAAAGGAAAGGTACATCTCTACTATTCTGATGCATCTTTCATCTTTTAGAATGAAGAAGTACTTTCTACATTTTCCTGGTAGAGGGCAAGTATCTTTCAGATGACCCAAACTGCTCTTGTTTTATGTCTTTTAAATGAGACTGACATTTAGATTGTGGGAATAAGATGTGGCAGTCTACTTCTGTAAAGATTACAGCCTTGGGGCAATTCTACTCTGTCCTGCAGGGTTGCTATGAGTCGGAAATCAACTCAATGGCAATGGGTTATATTTAAATTTAATCTATTAACTTTGTCATTGTCAAGATATATATATATACATAGATATAGATATGTACACATATACATATATTTTATATTTAATAAACTATCACTCTGACCATGCCATCATTTTATCCAACATATTGCAACTATTTACAATAATTGTGGTGATTTTTTTTGGGAATCAAAAAAAAAAGGAAAATGGAAAATTATAGAAAACTAGATCCCATATATATTAAACCTTTATAGTGGTCCAGTGATATAAAAATATGATGCATACTAAGTTATCATATTGGCATCAAAACATACAAGTCTTTATGGATCCTAAGTAAGAATTTTATAGCCAACAAAATGACTATTAATGTTCCTAACATTCCTGTATGTCATAGGAGAAATAATTACATATGGTATTGCAAAAATACTGCAAAATATTTACCATACGTATATGTGTCCCTCAATTTCCTTTAATTAGATAATGTTACTTTCTCAGCTAGCTATATAAAATTATTTAATAATCCTTCAAATTCACCTGTTTTAGAAAAGTTGCAGCTTTCCTGAAATAACCATTTTGGTTATAAAATGTGCACTTATAACTGAGCTAGCTCAAGAATTAATTGCAATTCAAAGCTAGTTTTCCCAGCTTGGTACCAGTGAGGCCAACATTCTAGTTTTGAACCCATATGAGTCTTACTGTTTGCCCCAGACTTCCATACTGTGCACTGAAATCACCCCCACCCCTTCAGATTTTATTCATCGAAGATGTTGGCCATGCCATTGTCAAGATATTTCCACGTTTGGCCATTGTTTTAATAAGGTCCTTAACTGTCAGGGAAACCAGAAAACTCTGGATGGATCAGTGAAACTCTTCACCATTCATGGAAAAAAAGACACCAAAGTCCATTTCTTTATGCAGGGTTGAAAATAACATGTTCGTCTAAAGAGATGTTGCATGTTTAACAATAAGTAGTGTAAACCATCATTATCCCTCAACTGGAAAATTAAATAGTTTTCTTTCTGGGGTATATAGTTACAGCTTTCACCCTTCAAAACTGTCCTCTTCTCTGTAATTCACACTCTCTTTAATAAACAAATGTAAGCATGTAACTGCTCTGAATCAAAATCTCTGCATTGCTACAAGCTAAGAGCTTTCTTTACCTTTTAGCTTACCCCAGCAATGGCCATTTTAATTTGACTTTGTCTTTCCTACTCATCATTTTTCTCCATGTGTTTTCATAACTAGGTGCTCTATCCTTTCACAATTCTGAAATGTTGTTTCTTAAGCACAGTATATGCATTTATGGCTCATTATTTTTGCTCGTTTTCTTTTTTTACTCTAACATGGCCTTTTCCTCATTCCTACTTGAAAGACACCTTCTACATCATCTTAAAACTCTAGTTTGTCACATTCATTCTTTTCATTGTCTTTCCTATCCGTCTTGAGGTACAGTAGTTTCTTCCTCATAGGAAATTTCACATACTAATTTGCATACAAGTCCTTAGAACAAGGATTATAGCGCTAATTTCAGGACATTAAAAAAAAAAAAACAGCACACAAACCAAGCCCATTGCCAACTCATAACTACCCTATAAGACAGAGTAGAACTGTCCTATAGGATTTCCTAAGCTGTAAATCTTTATGGAAGCAGACTGCCACATCTTTCTCCAGTGGAGCAACTGATGGGTTTGAACCACCAACCTTTTGGTTAGCAGCCGAGCACTTAACCGCTGCACCACCAGGGCTCTTCATCTAGTACATAGTATGTTGTTAGTAAATGATTACTACATGAATAAAATAAGTGGTACTTATATTTCATTATAATTATAATAATCTATTTGTCTAGAAACCCTGGAGCATATGGAATTATGTCTTAAACATACACTCATGTTAGGTTCTTGATGATATTTTTCAATTTGAATTTAACAATTTTGTAGAAATGAATATTGAATCATTTAGCTGAATGAGTCCTTGAAAAGCACTTACTCTATCCCTGTGCCTTTTCTTCTAGAAACCAATAAAAATCTACTGATGTTTAGGGTCTTCTCTCTCATCTTTTTAACTTCAATAGGATTGTCCGTATTGTTTAATTAAATATAAACAATGAACAACTAGTTTTGCGTAAAATGTAGGGAAAGCACAGGGGCATTGAATAACCAGTAATAATGTTTGTTCTTTTAAAAATTTAAAAAATTATTACACCTGCTAAGAAAATAACCGCAATATTTTTCACAGTATTAGTCTAATTGATACACATTCTATTTTCAGCATCTTAGCCAATTCTCAAAAATGCGGGCACCACTACCAGCCACGTTTTCAGCCTATTACTAAACCACACGCTAATAAATAAAGATGCATTGCAGCATATAACTCTGATACTATGTAATGATTCTCTATTCACTTGAGAGTTCCAAATGTTGTATTGGTGGCTACTCTTGCCATAAATAATGTATTTGTATTATAGCTGCTTATTAAAAAACCAGAAGTTTTCTATAGACTCACCAACTACAGTCCAAGTAGTTTCCTCTCATCTAAATCAATAGAACGCTATATGTATATAAATACTCATGTGTATTTTATTGGCTGTTAATCAAAAGTTTGGCAGTTCATATCCACCAGCTGCTCCTTAGAAACTCTATGGGGCACTACTACTCTGTCTTATAGGATCACTACAAGTTGGAATCAACTGGATGGCAATGGGTTTGGTTTTTGCATGTATGAGTGTATATGTTTTTGTCTGCATATATATAGTTTTTCTTGTAAGTACCACATTCCAAATCTTTCTAAAATCTAGCCCTTATTAATAGATCATGAAACTCAAGTTAACATTTAAGGTACAGGCTCTGCAATTTACTTTGATTATCTTATCATCTACTACTCTCACAATTGCAATCTGTTCCCTTTTCCTTCACTTTCCATTCATACTTCCCAAACCTGTCTCATCCGTCATGGACCATATCTATTGTTACTTCCTCCTTGAAATCTTTATTGATTTCTTCAGCTGGTTGCAGAATTTTTCTCCTCTAAATGCTATCAGTGCTTTGCTCGCTTTGCATTTAGAATACTGTTTACATTATATGGACCCCGGTGGTGCAGTGGTTAAGCGCTACAGCCGCTAACCAAAAGGTCAGCAGTTCGAATCCACTAGCCTCTCCTTGGAAACCCTACAGGGCAGTTCTGCTTTGTTCTGTATGGTCGCTATGAGTCGGAATCAACTTGATGGCAACCGGTTTATTTGGTTTTACATTATATAATTTATACACTAGACATATCTCTGCATTGAAAAAAATGAGCTCTTTCAGGATAGGGATTTTCCTAATCATCTTTATGTTCCCATATGGTAGCACCGTGCCTGGTCAAGTTGTTATTCAATAAACATTTGTTAAATTGAACTAGATTAGAGTATTTAATGAAACTTCTAAAGTCAGCACCTATTAGTAAGGAGCTGGGCCATAGGGAACCTATCTCAAATTATTCAGTTACACACATTTTTAGCATAAGAAAATACACAATTTGAAATCAAAACAACTTATTTAATAATGCATATCAGTATAGCTTATTTATCTTTCCCTAATTCACTTGACAGGACAGGATTAGTACTTTATATTCTACATTCTAAATCATTCTTGTCAGAATAGATGGGTATGGATTCTTACAGGCCATGTCTATGGGTGTGGCTATTGCAGAGGCCAAATAGAGGCAGAAGCAAACACCACCAGGTCTCAGATGTTAGATTCTCACAAGAAAGATGATGTTGTCTTAGATCATGCCTTCGTTTAATCATCTACTACTCCATGAAAGTCAAGTATTAGATCCTAAATCCAGAGACCTTGGAAAGGTATTTTAACATGTTTTTATTTTAACACCGAAGAATATAGACCAGATTCTTTATCAAACCTTAAGAGTAGTCAGTTTAATTAAGGCATAAATTCTGTCATGGAGTTACAGAAAACAGAGTTGACATCTTACTTCTCCTACACGGATGAATTTACCTCTCAGTTTTCCAGATTATTTTTCCTTAGAGCAAAGAAGATTAGTATTCACAGAGAGTCCAGAGAGCAACAAATCTGAATAAAGAGCACTTCTTACTCATTCATTGGAAGCAATTTATGTTTTACTAACTTCATGTTAATACGTGTTAGTGATGCTTACCTAATTAAGTATCAAAAAATGATGGGTGTACCACGGCCTACAGAGCAACCAAAAACACCAAGAAACTTGCCAATATTTTGGTAGTAATAACTTTAGTGAAAGTATTGTCTGACTACCTATAATGACAATTTACTAGAAATCATTCTTAATTTAACCAAAATTGAGTAACTGAAGCTGTGTATAGAGATTATTCAGACAAATGTCTCCTTTTAGATGTATTTAAATAGCTGAAAACATTGCCCATTAGACGAGAAGAAAGTTTAGCACACTCTGTAAATTTATTGATATTCGTTTTCTTTTGTTATATGTAGTTAGACATTAGATGTTTTCGAAAATGAATTGCAGGCAAAGTTAACGATGATGTCTATTAAAGTCAACCTAATCTTAAATAATGTTTAAGATACACTATTACCTGAGTGCATAATAAAAAGATAAATACATTTACTTAAGCAGAAAATATTAACATCAGAAACATTCATTTACTTCAGTGACCTCTAGTCAGAGATCAGCATAAACACCTTTTTATCCCACAGAAACTGAGGAAAAATTAGAGCCACCTTTTACTTTTAAAAGATAAAAGGCATGCTCTTTTGGGAAACTTATTTATAATGAAGGGAGTAGAATTTTAACCATTTCAGGATCAAAATTTTAAACTGTCCGAATATTTGGCTTATTAGACTTTTTTTTTTTTTTGGCAGTGTTTAATGACTAATGTCAGCGGTTACTTTTTATTATTGTATTTTAATTTGCATAAAGTAAAATTTACTTTCCGATGGTGTACAGACCTATGAGTGTTAACACATGCGTAAGTTATTGTAACCACCACCATAAACAAAATAAATAACAATCTCAACATCCCAAAGACTTCTCAAGTGTTACCCCTTTGTAGTCAGACACTTCTCCCAAACAACCAATCGATTGGCAAAAACCAATCTATTCTCTGTCCCTGATAGTTTTGCCTTTTGCAGAAAGTAATATAAACAAAAACATACAGTATGTGATTTTTGAGACTGACTTCTTTCACTTAGCAAAATGCACCTGAGATTTATCTAAATTGTGGTTGTATAACAACAGTTTGTTCTTTTTCATTCCTGAGCAATATTCTATTATATGTATGCACCTCATTTTGTTTATCTAGTTATCCTTAGAGGGACATTTGAGTTGTTAGGGGTTTGGTGATTATGAATGAAACTGCTACAAACATCCCTGCACAGGTTTTTATGTGAACATGAGTAGAATTTTGGGGTCATATGGTAAGTGTATATTGAACTTTATACAAAAACATTAAACTGTTTTCCACAGTGACTGTACTATTTACATTCTCACCAGCAGTATATGAGAGTTCCGGTTGCTCCATATTCTCACCAGCCTTTACTATTGTCACATTTTTTAGGGTGGTGTCATGCTAATATGTGATATTAGTGTATTAGTGGTTTTAATTTGCATTTCCATAATGAATAATGATGTAGAGCATCTTTACATGTACTTAACTGCCATTCGTATCTTCTTTGGAGAAGTTTCTGTTCAAATCTTTTGCTCACTATTAATGCATTTGTTTACTTAATGTTTAATTTTGAAAGTTCTTTATATATTTTGAAGTCCTATTTTAGATATGTGATTTCAAAATATTTTCTCATAGTCTGTGATTTGTTTTCTCGTACTTTTTATGACATACTTAGCAAAGCAAATGCTTTTAATTTTTGTGAAGCCAACTTTGTTTTTCTTTCATGAGTCAAGCAAGGATTTTCTTTTCAGTTGTTTAGTTTCCATTGTTTGTTTTACATTTTGATCAATGATCTATTTTGAGTAAATCTGAGTATAAAGTGGAGGTATAGATAATTTCTGTATGTGGATGTCCAGCTGTTCTAGCATGATTCTTGAAAAGACTTTTCTTTCTCCATTGAATTACCTTTGCCCCTTTGTCATAAAGCAATTGTCCGTATTTGTGTGGGTTATTTTTTCACTCTCTATTCTGTTTCATTGGTCTAGGTGTCTGAATTTTCCTTGATATTACACTGTCTTGTTTACTGTAGGTTTTGTCTTAATACCAGAAAGTGTGGATTATCCAACTTTGTTCTCCTTTTTCAAAATTGTTTTGCCTATTCTATTTATTTTCCTTTCCAAATAAATTTTATAATAAGCTTGTCTACATCTACAAAGAATCCTTCTGGGATTTTGATTGGAATTGTGTTAAATCTATAAATCAATTTGGAAATAATTGCATCTGAGCTATATTGAGTATTCCAGTGCATGAATATGTCTCTTCATTGATTTAGGTCTCCTTTTCTCTCTTTCATCAGTATCTTGTAATTTTCATTTACAGATCTGTGTTAGGCTTGGTTCTCTGGAGGATTCAAACCAGTAAAGCAAAACCATTGTCGTAGAGTCGATTCCGACTCATAGCAACCCTATATATAGAGAGATTTATTTATTTCAAGGAGACAGCTCATACAATTGTGGAGCTGGCAAGTCCCAAGTCAGTGGGTCAGTTGTTAGGCTGGAGGCCTTCCTGAGTCATGTGGTTGTAGGGGCTGATGAACCCAAAATCAGTAGGTCGGATGGCAGCCTGCTGCATCATGGAGCTGTTGGAGCTGGCTAATCCCAAAATCTGTAGGTCTGATGGCAGGCTGCTGGCTCACATCCCAGGAACCAGAGGTCAGAGGATGACCAGTTGGATGCAGGATCCAGAGAGGGTGAGCTTTGCCAGATCATATATATATACATATATATATATATATACACACACACATACATAAAAGATGTTGGCCACACCCGCGATAAAACTCCCCTTTCAACAGATTGACTGCTCATATCAGATCACAAAATGGAGGATGATTATATAATATCTGCCAAACCAATGAGATCATGGACACATAACCTTAAATACCACAATCGACCCCTTGTCAACTTGGCACCTGTACACATCTCCTTAAACCATACATAATATCTAAAAAAAAAGAAAATTATAAAGCCATACTTGTGCCTAATATGATACAACTAACATGTGTACAACCAAAAACACACTAGCCTTGTTTACATTTTATTCTATTACATATGTATACGCACTCATGTGCATATAACAAAACAAGGAAGAAACAGTAGAAACAATTACACTCCTCATTTCTGCAACTGGTCACGTGGTCGTAGCTGTTAGTTAGAACTACCTTCTTCCACCACCCATTCTGTATGCCCTTCGCCCTCAGCAAGCACTTCAGCTGGTCGTGGTTCTTTGCCTGGTGGAGTAACCCAAACCTTCATTCCTGAAGGGTCTGGGCCATTAGTAGTCATGTCAGAATCGGGTTGCCGTAGTTTTCCACTGACTTTAATCACAGGGCATGGCAGTACTAAGAGACATCCTAAGGGATCTCCTGCATTCCAGACAAATTCTTCTTTACCTCCATTCTGTAATATCAATCTTATTTCCCCTTGGTGATCAGGATCAGTCACACCAGCCAGCATGATAACTCCCTTCTTCGCCTGTTGATCCAGAGACATGAGAACCCCAAGTGGTGGGGTGACATACTTAACTTTCAGTGCAATGGAATCAGTGTTGGGTCTCCTGGTGGGAGCATTCCTCCCGTTGCAACCAAGACCTCTAGACCTACAGAGCATAGGGTTGCAGGGACAAGATCCTACATCTATTGTGTTACATTTATACTTAAATATTTTTGAGAGACTATTAAGGTGACTCAAAAGAAAAGTCTGGTGATCTACTTACAAAAAATCAGCCACAGAAACTCTACAGATCACAGTTTTACCCTGACACTTATGGGGTCAATATGAGTCAGACTTGACAGCAACAGGTCTGTATTTTTTAAATTAAAAATGGCACTACAAGCAGTCCCTGGGTTATGAGTGCCTGACTCACATACAACTCATAGTTTTGAACCAGCCCCCATAAATCCATTGTATTAAAAATTTGAGATACACACAATGGTTTGTAACAACAAATAAGCACTGCTTTGGACGTGCATCAAAACTTTATTATTACTGTATTATTATGTTAAAGATGTTTTAGTGCATCTAGAAGAGCTTCTTTAACTCTTTTTATACATAGCAAAGGACACTATATACTATATACTAAGACAAATATTTGACTAACTGGCGTTAGATACGAACTGTACCTAACTATTCCAACTCACGTACAAATTCAACTTAAAGATAGACTTGGGAATGGAATGCATTCATAATCTGGGGGCTGCTTGTATTTAAGATTTTATTTTGCAATTGTTCATTGCTGGTGTATAGAAAAATAATTAATTCTTTTAAATGTTGATATTGTGCTCAACAAACTTGCTAAACTCACTTATTAGTTCCAGCTGAGATTTTCTACATAGACATTTTGTCTGTGATTAGGTTATGCATTGCCTCCTTTTATACTTGCATGCATTTTACTTTTTTTTCTTACTTTATGCACTTGTTAGAACTTCCAATATGATACTGAATAAGAGTAGTGAGAATGGACACCCTTGACTTGTTCCCAATTGTACGGGGGAATCATTCAATATTTCACCATTGAGTATGATGTTAGCTGCAGATTTTTTTTAAGATAGACACTCTTTTCCATTTTGAGAAAGTTCCCTTTTATTCCTAGTGTGCTGAGAGTTGCTGTTTTTAAAGAATGTATATTGATTTCATCAAATGCATTTTCTTCATTTATTGATATGAAATTTTTTTTCTTTCTTGTTTACTATGTTAATGTGATGAGCTGCATAGATAGATTTTTGAATGTAAAATCAGCTTCAGATTTCTGGGATCAATCCCACTTGGTTGTGAGCTGTTATTTTTTTCTGTATTACTGGATTCAAATTATTGATTTGTAAGTCTCTTTTCTCACATCGTTTTTGTCTGGTTTTGATATCCGACTAATGTTGGACTCAAAATGAGTTAAGAAGTGTTTTCTTTCATTTTCTGGAAGATATTGTGTAGAATGAACACTAATTTTTTCTTAGATGTTTGGTATAATTTAAAACCATCTTGTTCTGGAGGTTTACTTCTCAAAAGTTTTAAAATAGAAATCTAATTTCTTAATAGGTAGAACTATTTTGGTTATTTATTTCTTCTTGGATGAGTTTTGGTAATTTGTATCTTACGAGAATATGGTACATAGAATTATTCATAATATTTCCTCAGCATCCTTTTAACATCTGTGGAGTCAGTATTGATATCCTCTTTTTCATTTCTGATATTTATAATTTGTGTCTCTTTTTTTTTTTTTTTTGGTCTATTTATCTTGAACTTATTAATTTTATTCATATATTCAAAGAACCAGTTTTTGGTTTTAATTGATTTTTCTCCCATTCTAAGTTTTATTGATTTCTGTTCCTATATTTATTTTATTTCTTTTTGCTTGATTTGCAGTTATTTTGCTGTTCTTTTTCTAATTTCTTTGTTGGAAATTAATATTGATCTGTAATTTCATTATGGTTAGTGAATATACTTGGGATAACTTTCACTCTTTTAAATTTAAAAAGGCTAGCATCACTTCCACCCTATTCAACTTTTGGTCCTAAATAATGATTTAACCAATATGCTTATCAGTTAAGTCATTTGCACAATGAGAATACTGGACTACGTAACAGCATGCCAGACTTGTCCATTCAGTGTACAGTGCTCTATCTTCTGGTATGTTCTACTATGCTTCAGGAAAACAGTCATCTCCTATTCTTAACAAATATGTTTCTCCAGAAGATAGAATTCTACCTATGACTCTAGGGTGGATCTAGAATTCTGGCCAAGGCAATCTGAGCATGCCATCAACATGGCCATAGTGATTAGTTCAGGGATGAGCATGTGGCCCCCTCATGGCCAACAAAATAGATTTGGGAAATTTTTCTAAGACTGTCGAAAGTGAGTTGTAAGATCATTTCTATTAAACTTGACTGGCTGTGAATAGCCACTTTGCCATCACTTGGAACACTGAAATTAATCGTAGATGAAAATAGAAGTAACGGATTGATAAAAGCAGAGTCCTGATGACACGGTTTAAGTACCTGAAATCAGTCATGCCTGGAGACATATTTACCAGTGGATTTTTTCAATTAGGTGAGGCAATACATTTTTTTCTTAGATCCTTATAGTGGAATGTCACGAAAGTTATGTATATGTGCATATTTATCACTGATAGACAGAAGTCCAGATTTGGACCAGATGATCAGTCATGATCCCTCTCAATCTAAAATTTGGTTTCTGTATAAAAATCCTTCAATTAATGACTGCATGCATGCATGTATTACATAAAAAAATATAATATGTATTTTAAATGATCGAGTTGTCTAATGTATTGAAAAGGTTGAGTAGAGAGATGGGTGTCTCTTTGCAAACTTGAAAAAAATATATGCTGGAAACATTTTTTTTTCCAATTTACACCATTTGTCCTTTTTAATCAAATTGTTAAAAAGCATGCACAGGATTGCAAAATACAGATCCCCAAAGTGACTTGAATTTAATAAATCTTTCATCGTGCCAGGGAAAAATCTTTGTATATGTCAATTTATCAGCTGAATCAGAGATATGCTAAGGCATAGTGGTGGGCTTGTTAAGGATCATGGAAAGCGTGTCTACTATCTGATTTAAAGTAGAATTTTCCTCTCCCCTAAGCCATACTTTGGAGACACGTTGGGAGATCTTTTTTTTTTCTTTTGGTCAAGTGCAGGATTACTCATAGTAGGCCCTTTAATGTTTCTACTGTTATTTCTTCTGGAACATTTAAAAATGAGGGAATGAAATAACTTGGCAGGCTTTCTCTCAAGAAAGCTATTTAAATATTGTATTTATAACTCCCTGTGGAGATAGGAGCAAGCGTATTGATACACATACAAGCATGCACACACATGCTTGCATATTTGGTGTTTCATATTCTAAAACAGATATTTTAGGCTGAATTACATGGTTGTGTTGCTTGGTTGATTCAAATTTTTTGCATAATCTTAAATGTTTTTTTTTAGAAAATGTTTAAACTAGATTGTAATAAAGTTTGATTTCAATGTTTAACTCACACAATGGGTTAATAAATACATATTCAATTGAGCAAATGATGATCTGCATAGCCCTGTTGATGAGATAGTGATCTAAATTGTGAAGTTCGTTAGGATAATGGCATGAGCAATTCTCTAATTATACAGGGATCAGCAACTGTGACCCACAGTGTTCCAAATTCAGCCCTCACTGTTCTCATAAATAAAGTTTTATTGAAACACAGCCATGGTCATTCATTTACATATTGCCTATGGCTGCTTTTGCCCTGTAACTATAGAGTTGAGTACTTGCAACAGAGACATATGACCCACAAAGCCAAAAATAAGTACTATCTAGCCCTTTATAGAAAATGCTTGCTGTCCCTGCCCCAATATATTTAACTTTTATACTGTCTATCATAATGAAAATGTAACTTTGGTCTTTGTCCATGTAAGTTTAATCCTTAACAGATCAAGGAGGCATAGGACTAAGATTCAAATGATGGAGTAAATTACACAATATCTATAAACATATAATAGCATGTATTTTTTCATATTTTATTTTTATTATCAGATAAAATTTTAAATAACACACTGTATATAATTAAGGTAGATACTGAAAATGTGGAAAACAATCAGCATAAAGAAATCAAGAAATTCTTTGTGCTTAATTTTTAATTAATTTTTTATTATAATTTAAAGCTCAGATTTTTTTCTCATTGTCAAGTATTAAACACATTACCACCTAGTGGGTAATAACCCAAACCAAACCAAACCTGTTGGCATCAAATTGATTTCGACTCATAGCGACCCTATAGGACGGAGTAAAACTGTCCCATAGAGTTTCGAAGGAGCAGCTGGTGGATTCAAACTCCTGACTTTTGGTTAGGGGACAAGCTCTTAACCCCTGCACCACCAGGGCTCCAGTGGATGATATAGAATGTAAATTTTCTTCAATGTAAGCTTGTATGTGTTTTAGCTAAGCATTAAAACAGTGCTTCTGTGTTTGGAACACATCTAGCAATGGAATAAACCCCATAAAGTAGTAATTTCCTTGTGGCTGGACGTATTGAAGACTAGACTCAAAGGGATTATTATGGAGGAGGTTCAGCACAATATGCAGGGTTCCCAGTCTTCTTTTCAGCTGAGATTCTGTGACTTCAATTTGACGACAATTAGGTGAAATAAATAGGACTGAAGAACCACCACTTCAAAAAAAAAAAAAAAAACTGCTTGCGTGCACGCGCACACACGTGCACACATCTGTGTATGTAATGGTGTCATGGTCTGAACTGTGTCCCCCAAAACTGTGTGTATGAATTTGGCTATGCCATGATTCCCAGAATTGTGTGGTTGGCCTCCATTTTGTGATCGTAATTTTATGTTAAAGAGGATTAGGGTGGGATTGTAACACCACCCTTCAACAGGTCACATTCCTGATCCAATGTAAAGTGAGTTTCCCTGGGGTGTGGCCTGCACCACCTTTTACCTTACAAGAGATAAAAAGAAAGGGAAGCAAGCAGAGAATTGGGGACCTCATACCATCAAGAAAGCAGTGCCAGGAGCAGAGCGTGTCCTTTGGACTCGGGGTCCCTGCGCGGAGAAGCTCCTAGTCCTGGGGAACATTCATGAGAGAGAAAGCCTTCCCCTGGAGCTAATGCCCTGAATTTGGACTTTTAGCCTACTTGATTGTGAAGAAATAAATTTCTCTTTGTTAAAGCCATCCACTTGTGGTATTTCTGTTATAGCAGCAATAGATGACTAAGACAAATGGATACTTCCTTTTTATTCCTGCATGTATTTACCAAACAACTTTTCTATACTAATATACTAGCTACAGGAGATACAAAGGATTATAAAATATGCACCCTGTCCTTAAAGAACTTAGATTTAAGAGCTCAGAGAAGAGATTTTTCACATTATCTGGTATATTCAGGAAGGTAAGTATAAAGATAACAAAATTTGAACAATTGTTCAAAAAGTTAGGCTTTTCATAGGGAGAAAAGGCATAAACACAAACAAAAAAAGAAGCTACAGTGTGTTTTCAGAAGAAAAAGATTCAACTTCTTTGGCTAAGATCAAAGGAAATAAACATCAACAATAAAAGACACCTGGAAATCCATCACAGAGACATAAACTCTGTTAATATTCTGGTGTATTATCTTCCAGTGTTTTTATGTAGTTGTTTGTGTGTATACGTATACATATATGTACACACACATAAAAATAAGAGTATACTGAATATAATATTAAGTAATTTGCTTTTTCCACTTAGCATAATAAGATGACTACTTTCTCATATGATTAAATATTTTTTAATATGATTGTAATGGCTGCATAATATGATGTATGTAGTTGAATCATAATTTACTTAGTATTTGAGATTCCCATAAAGGTGGAAAGGAAGAGGATGATGTACATTAATTTGTATCTCCCAAAGAGGAATCATATATTTGAACTTAGACAGTCCTAGATAAGTTTTGCAATGACAAAGGACAAGTACCAATACCATTTTTATATCACTGATCTTGCCTTATAATCTTATTTGGTAGATTTGCCTGATGAAGGAGTCTAAGTGAAGGAGTAGTAGGAAGGGGAGCAATGAATCAGTTGCAATATCTTGGTTTACACCCGAATGCCAAATGTAGCATATTATAGTAGACCTCACCTTAAAGGCTGAGAGTCTAGCATTGTTATTTTAATAAGCCCCTTTGTTATATGGTTGTTATAAGAACTCAGTTATTTTTTACCAATGGATGTTAGGAGAGATGGATGATCCCATTATTATCCACACTTCCGTGGGTTGTTGTGGATACTGAGGGGAATTGCTCACTTTTATATTTCCTTTTGCCATTAATATTATTTTTGTCTGAAGAGAGGGAGATGAGCTGTATACTTTGTCCTTTTGTCCAGAATTCTCTCCTAAGTCCCATTACCAGTCTACCAGCCATCCTTTCCCCTTCGTACTTTTCTGAAAAGATTTCATATCCTGTGTACTGGGAGAATCATACCTTTGGAAGGAGCATTTTATCTATATTTTATAGAAAAGAATAAAACAGGGAATGTGTTCCTCCAAAACCATTGTTTAAAATATGTACCCATACCTTAATGGATCATTGATACAAATAAAATAAATGATTGAAGATTAACAGATTTTTAGAAGAACACGATTGTCCTCCAAAGAAGAAATTCAGAGTTAAAAAAAGCGCACGTTTTATTGAGCTTACCTTTGTAGCACTTTCACGTTCTTTAATCTCTTTTCCTTTCTTTTTTATCACTTGGTTTTTGAAAACTTAATTCTCTGTGCTGCACTTTGGGCAGTAAAAAGTATAGCCAGAATGAGAAAACTTCGTAAATTTTTATTAGACCAAAGATCTTTGAATGGAACAGAAGAGAAACAAACCTTCTAAGACTGATGGGGGAAGAGAAAGAGAGGGAGAAGTTGAAAGAACAGAGGTGCTCATAATGAGGATTTGTTTCGTTCCAAGCTACAAAGCACAAACGAGGAGTCCTGGTGGTGCAGTGGTTTAGAGATCAGCTGGTAACTGAAAGGTCTGCCGTTCAACCCCACCAGCTGCTCGGCTTCAGCCTTGGAAACCCTATAGGGCAGTCCTCTGTCCTACAGGGTCACTATGAGTTGGAATCGACTCAATGGCAATGGGCAGCACAAATGCCTCATCTTCTTGTTCTAGGTGAAAGAGTCTTTTCTTAATCATCCTGTTGGTTCTTAGCAGTTATAAATACAATTTTCTTTCAATAATCAGGAAGCAACATTAACTTGGAATTGAAATCTCTGATCAGTTTTCCAAATTCTAAAAGATACTCTGTATACATGGTTTCTTTCAGGACATCAATAATATGCAATCTTAATTTATTTTCTGGCATAATTCACCATACATGCTATGATTTGATTTAAAATCCATTAAAAAAAAAGTAGATTGGCAATTATTGAGATAAATGTCATAGGGAAAAACTGCCAAATCAATGCTGACTAAGTATCACTATGCATGTGTTTGTTATACAATATTGCATAGGAGAGGCATAGCCAAGCTGGCTCTATTACAGATACAGCATTTTGAAATCTCTGTAGGTTTTGTTGTGAATTATCCTACATAGAATAAATTAGAGATTTTTTGTTGTTGTTGTTAGTTGCCTTCCAGGCAGCTCCAACTCATGGCAATTTTATGTATAACGAAATGAAAAGTTGCTCAGTCCTGTACCATCTTCATGATGATTGGTATGTTCCAATCCATTGTTGTAGCTATTAAGTAGTTCTTTCCAACCTAGGGGGCTCATGTCTCAGCACTATATCGAACAGTATTCTGTTGTGATCTATAGGGTTTCCATTGGCTAATTTTCACAAATTGTTGCCAGGCCTTTCTTCCTAGTCTGTCTTAGTCTAGAAGCTCCACTGAAACCTGTCCATCATGGGTGATCTTGCTAGTATTTGAAATACTGGTGACATAGCTTCCAGCATCACAGCAAAACGTAAGCCACCACAGTAAAACCAACTAACAATGGTGACAGGTGGTGGAAGTCAGTGATAGAGAATATGAATTATACTTTCTACTTGTTAATAGTCATTTCTTTCCTAGGTTAACACACTAGGTGGGTTCTGAATAGTGCTCCCCGTTCTCCGAGTCTGTAATGCTCCACTTCAGACATTATGATCTGCTGGTGGCTGTGCAAAACCAGGAGGAGTGATTCACTCATGCTTACCTGCCTCATTTGATCAATGAATCCAAATTTTTTGTCTTTAATTGTTTCATTATCATATCCCAACTAGATTGTTCAGCTGGGCCATTTAAGACCTGGGCTTCAATTGTGTGATTATTAATTAAAAGAGTGTCCATGTAAATAGATTTGATATCCTTCTTAAGCACATAAATCACAATAATTATCATGCTAGTGGCTGGAACAGACATTGTAGCTTTGTAGGTTTTGGTGTCAGATTCACATTTGAAATATGCCTTTGTCAATTAAGAGCTACGTGATATTGGGCAAGCCATTAACCTCTCTGACTCCTACTGCCTCATCTCTAACATTGAGATAATAATATTTAACTTTTATAGTTATTATGAGGAGTAAATAAGATCATGCCATTAAATCACTTTATCTACAGTGACTCGATGCATGGGAGGATGCTCTAAGTTCTCTCTTGAAAGCTCCTTCAAGCTGGAGTTCCTGACACACTAATTTAGCAACTTCCTCATATAATGTCACACAGACTGTGGACAGTGAAGCTAATGTCCCCAATGCACCCTGAGAAAATCGATGAGATAAAGATTTTTCACTTTAGGTTTTGCTCATCTTCAGGTCCTTAGTTTTATTTTAAATCCTTCTAGATTTCATTTATTTCAGGCTCCACAGCTGTTATCTTAGGTGGGACCACAAAAACTTTTTAAAACGTCATAAAATTAAATTTGGAAATAGCTACAAATAGCACTTTGGCAGAGCTTACTTCTTTTTCTCTCATAAAAATGCATGCATACATATGGAGAGTGTTTCTTTTTTCTTATTCCTCTTCTGGTGTTAAATATCTTCCAGTAAACAGAAAAATATATATATGATTTTCATTTCCCACTTTTGACTATCTGAGAAAATGCAGGATATGGCACTCACGCTTAAGTCATCATTGAGGTTTTCACACAAAGATATAAACCCACACATATTATTACTGCTAATAAGTTGAAATAAATTTTGATCCTGTGAACAGTGGTCCTGTGTAAAAATGCAATATTCAAAAGTTAAGCAGACCCATAAAAGAGTTGCTGTCTTTAAGATTGTTAATTTGTTTTCTCCTCTATTACAAGAAATTAAAACAACTTTTTAACTATTTTCACTATGATATTGTCTAAAAGCCATGTTCTGTACTGTAATCAGCTACTCAAACCTGTGTTTTAGTAAGAAGGTCTAGCACACAATAAAAGTTAACCTGGTGTATTAAAATCTTAAGAAAATTATATTTATATAAAATGATTTAATTTTTATATAAATATAAAAATTACATTTTTAAGCTGTGCTTCCTAGTATAATAAAAATTATACAATTAAAAATAAAAATTTCTATCTATGGATAATTTTTAGAAAAGTTAGCAGATTTTAAAAGTGGTGATAACCTGATATAAGAAAATTAGACCATAATGATTGGACTGGACTATGGGACATAAAATGATACTTACGAAGAGTGTGCTTCTTAGCTCAAGTAGATACAAGAGACTAAATGGGCAGCTTCTGTCCAGAGGTGAGATGAGAAGGTGGAGAGGGTTAGGAGCTGGTTGAATGGACACAGGAAATCATGGGTGGAAAGGAGGAGTGTGCTGTCACAATATAGGGACAGCAATTAGGGTCACATAACAGTGTATGTATAAATTTTTGTATGAGGGACTGACTTGATTTGTAAACTTTCACTTAAACTAAGACAATAAAAAATTAAAATTAAAAAAAGAAAATTAGACCATAATGAAGGGCCAAATCCTACCTAAGGGTGGGCTACAAAATGTTTGTCTCTTTGCTGGGCAGCAGAACCATAACAGAACAAATGGACTTTATATTAGGTCAAATTGCTCAATCTGGCTTCTCTACCATAGGTTTGAGATATTCTACATTCTGGGTCTCTGCTGATTAAGCCATTTTGTAGAAATCCAATTACTGATGCACTCAACCAAAAGCTACATCTTAGACAGAGCCTATGTCAACTAAACCATGATTTTGCAATATCTATAGTACAAAGACTAGTCGATATATTAGCACTATGACTCTGGATTCTTGACTCTCAACTTTGGTCTAGGAATAATCCTCCTGTGGTGGAGAACAGGAAGATTTCTTTGGTTACACCTGGCCAAAAATTGTCTGAACTCTAGCAGAATTACTTGTCTGGTCCATCTTTCTTTTACCAGCAATACAGCACAGTTAAGTATCAGCTAATTGCCATCATTAAAATGGCAGTCATTCATTGTGACTACCATCTTGATTTGCAGTCTTTCATATGTGGAAGGAAGGTACAGTAGGTATGAACTGTTATAATAGCCAGACTCCTTGTAAGACCTTGCATGTTTTGATCCATAGCTCTCTCCAACTTCATCTCATATCACTTTTCCTCTTGCCCAAATTTTCTGTAACAGTTGTCTCTCAGGTCATTAGACAAAGCAACTAATTCTTGCCCTGAGACTTTGTCCATGACATTGAGTCTCCTGCAATGTCTATACTCCACTATTTGAATGTTTCTTTCCAGTCCCACTTTAACTGAATGCCACCCTTCAGAGAAGCTTTCCCTGGCTAACCTACCTTTGATGGGTTTAACCACACACAACCCAGCTTCTATTACCATTATTGTCTACCTCAGTAGCACACTGCCTTAACACTTTGTAATTATTTAATATGGTTGTGTCTTAGTTATCTAGTGCTGCTATAACAGAAATACCACAAGTGGATGACTTTAACAAACAGAAATTCATTCTCTCACAGTCTAAACCAAAACCAAACCCATTGCTGTTGAGTCAATTCTGACCCATAGGGACCCTATAGGACAGAGCAGAACAGCCCTATAGAGTTTCCAAGCAGCAGCTGGTCGATTTGACTGCTGACCTTTTGGTTAACAGCTGAGCTCTTACTCACTATGCCATCAGGGCTTCACATATACAGAGAGATTTATATCAAGGAAATGGCTCACACTTGGTTGTAGAGGCCAGAGTGTCTCAAGTCCGTGGGTCAGGATAGCGGCTTTTCCTGATTCACACAGCTACAGCAGCTGGAGAACCAAGATCGGCATGTCAGAGAGCAGGGCTCTTGCTCACAGGCTGCAAAGATCGACAAATCCTAAGATTGGCAAGCAAGACCACAGGTAAGCTGGTAGCTCAAGTCCCAAAAACTGGAGGACAGAAGAACAGGAGCCAGTTACAGGATCCAGAGAGAGCAAAAGTCCCCAAGCCTTTTCAGGATGTCCACTTATATTCAATGCAGACCACACACCCAAAGAAACTCCCTTTCAACTGGATTGGCTACTCACAGCAGATCTCATCATGGAAGTGATCATATTATAGCAAATCTCATCATGGAAGTGATCACAACATCACATGACTACCAAACTACATCATAACTCCCAAATCACTGAGAATCATGGCCCAGGCAAGTTGACACACAACCTTAACCATCACACATCCCAAATACAAAAACAATATGAATAGGCACTGACTTACTCCCTTAGAAGCAGATCCTGAGACAATAATTTATTTGCAGCAGTTTATTAAGGCAGTGCTGCCTGGAGAAACCAATAAGTGAATGGCAGAAGCAAGAATGGGAAGAGAAGGCCAAATAAGCATGCAATTTGAGGCCAAGTTCCACTAAAAGTAGCTTCATCTTGTTCTCAAAAGATGTTGGGCATTCACGCACCCACAACCATAAATCACTGAACAAGGGCATCAAGGTGGCAAGCGGATGAAGACTCCCAAGCACATCTGATTCCCCATGCCTATAGGCAAAGTGTCACCAGTAGCCTAAGGAGAGGCCTGCAAATAAGAGTTGCAAGTGCAGGCAGTTGAAAGCAAAGACACACGGAAGATGGAAGAGGGCACTACAAAATGGTAAATGGGGTTCTGGTCCGTGCACCTAGGAACTGTGACATCCATCCATATAAACAGTGTTTTGTCTCTGATAGTGATCTATTTCAGAGGTTTTCCCTGTCAGCTATGCTCTGCTAAGAGGAAACGTGTACACATCAATGAACTGTCCAGCTAGAATGGGCAATTGACCTCAAATGTATAGGTATGGAGTGGAAGATAAATTAAAAATTAAAACACAGAGAAGACATCAAAACAATTTCAAGTGGAACAACAGCAAAAGGTAATATAAAGAGCAGTAAGAATTAAGTCCCTTAACAATAATCAAGAAGGGACTCAATGGAAAACTAGTTTGTCCAATTGACTCCTGGCTTAGAAAACTTTTTCTTGTTCTAGAGAGAGAAAGCTCCTTAATCATCTACATAGTCCTTCTAGTCATAGAGCTATACTAATTGGATGCCTGGCCTAGTTTTCCACAATGAAACAACCACTTAACTTCATCAACTGCTCTTACTACAGTATGTAAGTAGGGAGAAAAGCACTCTAACTATTACAAATTCCAAATAAGAACTTATTAGAATACAAAAAAGGACTGGGAAGACATTAAAAAGAGTAAGAAGGTAAGGTTAATATTTTCAGTTTTCTATCACAAAACACTACATGCTGACACACAGGGTTTGGCTAAGGCAACTCTGGAGCTTGTTTAGGGTTTCGATACTATCTTCCCTTTTAACTCCCCACTCTCTCACCCTGCACCCCATCCACAATCAGGGTGTTATCTGAGTTTCACAGTCTCATATTTCTTCTGTATTCTTTGCTAGAGTTCTGATTTAAGTAAACAAATAGGGAATTTTATTTTATTTTATTTTATTTTTGCCATTCCTCATCCATTTTGCCTTATTTGGAGACAGCACAGTAATTTTTTATTGGGGAATTACTTCTTTCCCATTGCAAGGACTGATGGTGGGATTGTCAATGTAGATGACATACCTTTCTTAGTCAAGGAGTGTGTGATTCAAATGAGGCCAACCCAACCCCCTCTCCATCCCCTGCAGGTCTCTGAGTCAAATGTAGGAATTCAAGAACAGGAAAAAAGAGTAGGAGTTGATACACGCTCAGATGCTCAGATAAGACTAAACTCCTGCTACCTGGATTGTTGGATTTGCCATTGTTTCTGCTCCATCCAAGACTGGTACCACAGTCATTCCTTGGATTCTGTGAACTACGCTGTAATATTATTATGAACTTAACTGATATAAATAGCAACGGGAGTGGTAGTTTAATTAGTCCATCACTTCTCTGCTAATATGCAAGCCAAATTTTAGTATCAAAGCTCTTGATGCGACAATACCTTAATGTGTTGAATTCCATTTCAGCACTAGAATATACCTCACTGGAGGTAAGCTTTATGAAGGCATTACTCTATACCCAGAGCATTGCAGAGTTCCTGTTATATTTAAAATAATAATAATAATAATAAAGTTTCTGTGTAGTAAACTCTGACTCATGGCAACCTCATGTGTGTCACACTAGAATTGTGCTCCATAAGGTTTTCAGTGGCAGATTTTTTTGTAAGTACACCACCAGGCCTTTCTTCTGAGGCAGCTTTGGGTAGACTCAAACTTCCAACTTTTCAGTTAGCAGCCCAGCATCTCCTATAAAGTAGATGCTTAATAATCATCAAAATTCACAATAGTGAATTGTGAAAAAAAAAAAATAAAGAAAAACCAAAAGGAGAATAACAATATGCGTTATTTTGAGCAAGTCATTTAGTGCTGTGGACTTTTCTTTCCTCAGTAGTGATATAAAAAAGTGGACTTCATGCTAAAACTACTCTGCTCCTTTAAAATCCTCCCTCCCCCATGTAGCCAATAATTATTGCTTATTATATGCTGGGCCCTAATCTTAATTCTTTACATGTATTATCTCATTACTCTTCCTGAAACCCCTATGAGAAAGGAATTTCTTGCAGTATCAGTTAGAAATGCCTTTGGCCAAAAGTATCAGAAAACCACCTATGCTGGCTTTTGTTCTTGTTGTGTGCAGTTGAGTCGATTCCAACCCATAGTGACCCTAACACTAGCTCAGACTCATTTATTTTTCTTACTTCACAAGGAATTCAGGAGCAGGGAGTAGGCAGCAGATGACTTGTTGATGTCAAGGTCGGAAATTCTGCAGTTCTCTTGGTCTTTCTACTATGCTTATCCCTGCATGTCCACAAGATTGCACACCTAGCTCCTTGGATTATTTCCACTTTGGGGGCAAGCAACACAGGGAAAGGTGGGGCCCAGAAACTCTGCTTGTCATTTTTTGTTTTTTTAAATCATGAAAGAACAAGTTTTCTCCACAACCCCCAGCAGAGTTCCACTTATGTCTTGTGGCAGTGCTTAGATTCAAAGAGGCTGGAGAAATGGGAGTATACAGATAAGCGCATTGCCAGGCCTCGAACTGGGGTTCTGTTGGTAAGTAAGAAAGGAGGAATAGATGTTTGGAAAGCAACCAGCATTGTCAGTTGCAATCCTTTTTATTTTATTTTGTTTCTTTTCTATTTTACAGTTGAGGAACTAGAGTCACCAAAGGAGAATAACAATGTCACACAGTTGATAAATGCTGAAGAGAAGAATTCAAAACTAAGAAATCTGGTAGACACTTCACACTCTTAACAGGGGTAGGGTCAATACAACAGAACCAGAGCAGTGAGGGCTTTTTAGACTATTCAGCACTTTTAATTATTGAGTGTACAGAAACCAGTTGGATAAAAAGGGTCGGGTTTTCTTAATATTGACTTAAGAGCGGGGGGAATGGAACAAGATGGCAAACTGAGTGGATGCTCCATTTACTCCCCAAGCAACTAACCCAGGGAACAACAAACAAAAACAAGCAGAGACTGAGATGTCAGAACTCTGAGCAGCAGCTGAGGTGTTGAGAGTTGGGGTGAGTCCAGAAGCAGGGGAGAGGAGGAGCCCAGATGGCACAGAACCTACTTGCTCACATCAGGAGCACTAACTCATTGCAGCCATTTTGAGACAGGGCTGGGCAACACATCAAACACCCAACACAGAAAGGGAGGTAATTTGAGGAAGCTGTAGCCCAACTTCTTTAGGCAGCACAAATTGAGACCATGGCACTGCAAGAAAGTTCTGTTGAATCTCGTAAGGCCCGAGACCAACGGGCACTAGGACCATGCGTGCATATTGAATTCCAGAGATGAAACATCCAGAACTCCCAAATCAGCACTGAAAAAACACCTGAGTAAGAGTGTCTTCTATTTGTTCTCAGGAGAAGATACCAAGCTCACTACTGCTGGTTGGGTTCTGACTCATAGACACCCTGTGGGGCAGAGTGGAGCTGCCCCGTGGGGTTCCCAGGACCATGAGTCTTTGTGGAGGCAGGCTGCTGCATCTTTCTCCTGTGAAGCAGCTGGTGGGGGCGGGCCCTGGCCTTTTGGTTGGCAGCCAGGTGCTTGGCTGCTGCACCACCAGGGCTCCCAATCACAGTTTTTTTCCACAGAAAGCAGAATACAAAATTAAAGTAAAAAAAAAAAAAAAAAAAAAATGGCCCAAGTACAGTCTGGTACTGGTTCGACAACAGGCACATAGACCAGTGGAATAGAATTGAGAATACAAATTAAACCCAGCCATCTATGGACAACTGATTTTCAACAAGGGGTCAAAGTCCATTCAGTAAGGCAAAAATAGTCTCTTTAAGAAATGGTGCTGGCAAAACTGGATATCCGCCTGCAGAAAAATGAAACAGGACCGATACCACACACCATACACAAAAATTAATTCAAAATGAATCAAAGACAAAAATGTTAATCCTAAAACCATAAAATTCCTGGAAAAAACAGAGGTTGAAAACTATGGAACCTAATCTTTGGTAAAAATAGGATAACATACCTAACAATAAATACATGGATAGCAGAAGACAAAATAGATAGGACCTCATAAAAATTAAAAGCTTATGATCATCAAAAGACTTTATTAAAAGAATAAATAGACAACCTACAGACTGGGAAAAAAAATTTGAGAAATGACTTATCAGATACATGTCTAATCTCTAAAATCTATAGAATACTGCAACAACTGAACAACAAAAAGACCAACAACCCAACCACAAAATGGGCTAAAGACAAGAACAGAACCTTCACCAAAGAGGACATCCAAGTAGCCAACAAACATATGAAAAGGTGTTTATGATCATTAGTCATTAAAGAGATGCAGATCAAAACTACAATGAGATACCATCTTTCCCCTGCTAAAATGGTGCTGATTAAAAAAAAAAGAAGAAGAAAGAAACAGATAACAAATGTTGGAGACAATGTAGGGAGACTGGAACCCTTATCCATTGCTGGTGGGATGGTAAAATGGTACACCCAGCAGGGAAAACGGTACGGTACTTTCTCAAAAAACTAGAAATAGAATTACTCTATGCTCAAACAATCCCATTCATAGGTTATATACCCGAGAGACCTAAAAATAATGACACGAACAGACATATGCACAAGTATGTTCATTGCTGTTTTATGCACAATAGCAAATAAATGGAAACAACCAAAGTACCCATCAACAGAAGAATGGATAAGCAAATTGTGGTACACATATACAATGGATTACTATGCAATCATAATGAACAACAATGAGTCTGCAAAACATATTATAACATGGACAGACCTGGAGGATATAATGCTAAGTGAAATAGTCAAGCATATAAGGACAAAGATTGTATGATCCCTTTTTTATAAGAAGACAAATATATATATAGAGGCAATGACCAATGTTCATTGGTGGTTATCAGGGAGTGGAAGGGGAGGGGAAGTATGCTTTAGAAAGTAGAGACTTATTATTATTATTGTTATCATTATTATTTTTGGTGATGGGAAAAGTGGCACTGAATGTAGATGTAGTGAGCACAGCACAACCAAAGTAAAAACCAGTGTTTGAGCACATACGGATGGGTATAGGCATGTTGGTATACAGGTAGGTGCAAGCATGTACACAGGTGAGAACAGATAGAAGTATCTATAAACCCCATTGCCGTCGAGTTGATTCTAACTCATAGTGACCCTATGGGGCAGTGTAGAACTGCCCCATAGGGATTCCAAGGAGCAGCTGGTGGATTTGAACTGCCAACTTTTTGGTTCACAGCCAAGCTCTTAAGCCCTGGGCCAAGAGGCCTACATATAAATACAAACATGTGGATGTAAGCACTTATACTCACTGAAGACACAAATACAGATACCCCACAGGCATAACCAAATACCTTCCAAGATTGGTTTTCTCAGTTTGAAGGCTTAGGACCATAGTCTCATGGGACAACTCAGTCAATTGGTATAATAGTTTACAAAAATCATGATCTGCATCCTAGGGAAGTGAGTAGCAACTGGGGTCTTAAAAGCTTGCAAATGACCATCTAAGACACAACTGCAGCTCTATACTCGCCAGGATCAAAATAGTAAGAAGGCAACCTAAAAACTCAGAGGAGAAACAGGTGTACAGCAGCCACAGCCTCATCTACCCTGAGACCAGAAGAAGTAGATGGTGCCCTGCTACCACCACTTACCTTTCTCACTGGGGTCACAATAGATGACGTCAGACAGAATGGGAGAAAAATGTGGAGCAGAACTCAAATTCATGTATACATATATATGTCAGGTAAACTGGAATGGTAGAGAACAGTGGATTCCTTGAGACTGTTGTCCTGAGACACTCTTTAAACCTAGAACCGAGCCTATTACCTAAGAAATAGCAGAGTGGCACACAAAATAAAGAATATTAGCCATAAGATCAGTGAACTACTTAAAAACCACCAGTATAAGACCAAAAGGTCAAAAATTACTCAAAAGCAAAGATGAGAGGATGACCCGTTGCTATCGAGTCGATTCCAACTCATAGTGACCCTACAGGACAGGATATAACTGCCCCATAGGGTTTCCAAGGAGCCCCTGGTGGATTCAAACTGCCAGCCTTTTGGTTAGCAGCTGTAGCTCTTAACCACTATGCCACCAGGGTTTCCTGAGAAGATAAAGGGGCAGAGAAATTAGAGTACTGGAAATGGAACAATCAGAACACAATTAAAGAGAATGTTGACACATTGTGATAAATGTAACTAATATCACAATGTCACTAATGCCAAAAGAACAAACAAATCTGTCTTGGAATGAGTACAACCAGAATGTTCCCCAGAAGCAAGGATGGCAAAACTATGTCTCTCATACTTTGGACATGTTATCAAGAGAGATAGGTCCCTGGAGAAGGACATCACGCTTGGTAAAGTGGAGAGTCAGTGAAAAAGAGGAAGACCCTCAAGGAGATGGATTGACACAATGGTGATTGTGAGGATGGTGCAGGACCAGGCAGTGTTTCGTTCTGTTGCGCATAGGTTCTTTGCAGAATCGACTCAATGGCACCTAACAACAACAACAACGACAATGGCACTTAACAACTTATGCAGAAAGTATCCAATGGGATCTTAACTTGCTATGTAAACTTTCATCAAAAACTCAATTGACTTGTAAACCTGGGTTAATTTTGCCAAAAGCTTTTTTTTTTGCCATCTTCTTAATAGGTATACTGGGTCTTAAATCAATGTCCATAAATATGGAATTTAGGAGAATTGCATTACATCTTTTGGGCCCCTATCTTCAAAGTCATAAGCCACATACCCACACATATAAGTGTTTGGAGAGAAAGTGTAGTATGTTTGAAATAGCTTAGTTTCATGGGGCCAGTCCCTAGGCTTGAAGCCTAAAGTAGTCTTATGTACGTGACCTTGGATTAGTTGTGTGAAAGAAGATAATAATAGATTATTTGTTTTGCAGAAGAGATAAAATACATTTAATATTTCTAGTGGAGACTTAGTACATTATAAAGCCTCAATGAATGGCATATATTATTTTAATCATTTATGACTACTTCCGAGTTTTTTCTTACGTATTACAAAAATATAACATTATAATAAATGTTTTGAATACAAAAGTAAAAACAGGAAAATAAAATCACCTATAATCCCACCACAAAGCAATAAAGACCTTTATGAGTCTTATGTCGTCCTCCTCATTCATTTTTTCTATTTGAAACTTTATCAGAGTAACACATCTCTGATAACTAACCGAACTATACAGAGTATAAAAAGGCATAGTCTAAAGCCCCACTCCTCTTCAATCCAAGTTTTACTTTTTAGTAAAAGCTCTCAACTTTTACATAGCATGATTATCCAAATATTTCTTGCTCAGTCAACGTATATAAATTATGTATTGGGTCCTCAATGTGAAAAATAAAGATCTAGTTCATTTGTGTTGCTGTTAGGTGCTGTCAAGTCGGTTGTGACTCATAGCGACACTATGTACGAGAGAATGGAACATTGCCCAGTCCTATGCTATCCTCACAATCATTGTTATGCTTAAGCCCATTGTTGCAGCCACTGTGTCAGTCCATCTCTTTGAGGGTCTTCATCTTTTTTGCTGACCCTCCCCTCTACCAAGCATGATGTCTTTCTCCAGGGACTGATCCTGCCTGATAACATGTCCAAAGTATGGGAGATGTAGTCTCCCCATTATTGCTTCTAAACAGCATTCTGGCTGTACCTCTTCCAAAACAGATTTGTTTGTTCTTTTTGCAGTCCATGGTGTATTCAATATTCTTCGCCAACACCACAATTCAAAAGCGTCTTCCTTATGCATTGCCCAGCTTTTGCATTCATATGAGGCGATCGAAAACAATCGCCTTACAGTTCACTTGTACTACATTAAAATTTATCTATTTGCTACTTTTTCAACATTAAATAATATACTTAAACCTCAATATCTTGTTCCATTAACATTCAACAGCGTCTTATGATATTTTAAGAATAGATTTTTAATTCACTTATTTTCTCTTCCACTCTTCACCCACGTTAACATACTACATTCTGTAAGTAATGCTTTGACTTTTAAGTTGTTGAAGTTTTTAATATTAACATATTATCTTGCAACTACCTCCAAGTATATTGCACATTATGCTTAGGTTAATGCTAATAAGTAGTTTCATGATTTATGACTATATAAATATTCTTCCATTGTCCAATAAAGTACTGTGGGTCGATTACATTTAATTATCTCCTGGTTCAACATCTGCACTCTAAGAATACACAGGAGAATTTTCCTAGCCTCAAGGTCAAATTAATCATCTCCTCTAATTTCTTAAAACCATTATACAGGTTATTTTGCTTCATAATTGGATGATGACATTCTTGTAAAACTTTTTTGTCCTGGAGTTTATAATTGATTTTTTTCCCTCTGTTTTTCTTTATTCCTGTATCATTTGCTTTTACACATTGATGTTTTTCTAATTTTTTTAATCTTACTATCCATTCTGTAATTTCCCCTTTTCCGGATGCTTCCCTTTTGAAGACTCATTTTCATCCAAAATGATTATAATCCAGGCCAACTGCCATTCTTCTAATTCTCATCAGAATTCTCCTAGTTGTTTCCTGAACTCATGTCTTCCTTTTTTCTTGGTTTCCTCTTTGGTTCTGTCAGAGCTTCTCCTGAGGTAACCTGAAGGAAAGGTTTTGTTAGAAGAAAGGTACCATTCTAACTCAATATATATTTGTTAGGCTTTACATTTTATTTGTACTGTGACAAGTATAGAATTCTAGGCTGAAAATAATTTTTCTTCAAAAATTTACAATCCTAGATACCTGAGAGTATGGCCCCTGGACATTCTTTTAGCTCAGTTCACCCTTCAGCCGAAGATTAGACAGGCCTATAAAACAAAAGGAGACTAAAGGGGCACAGTAGCCCAGGGGCAAGGAGTAGAAGGCAGGAGGAGACAAGAAAGCTGGTAACAGGGAACCCAAGGTCAAGAAGTGGAGAGTGTTGACATGTCGTGGGATTGGTAACCAATGTCACAAAACAGTATGTGTACTAATTGTTTAATGAGAAGCTAGTTCTGTAAACCTTCATCTAAAGTACAATCATAAAAAAAAAAAGGAAAAAATAAGTTTCTTACATACTAGGTTA
>NW_004443956.1:277622-318557 GCF_000243295.1 Trichechus manatus latirostris
CTGAGTTCTTTATCTCTTCATTTGATGTTCTAGGGTTTCAGGATTGTTGATTCTCTGTTTGGCTTAGTTTTTCGGATCTTTGTTGTGGAGGGACGGTGTGGTGCTTCTGCCTAGACCGCCATCTTGCCGGAGTCCTGATTAAATTTTTTTTTAATTACAATTCTAATACTTCATAAGTATGTGCTTAGGTTTGAGTGATTTTTTTTCAATATCTTGGGAATTTTATGAGCCCTTTCAGTCTAAATCCCTATGCCATTTTCTTTCATTATTTATTTGATAATTTCCTTTATTTTGTTTGTTTTCTCATTATATGATTATTATTCCCTAGGAATCTGCTTTATTTTTCCTTTATATTCATGCATTTATTTGTATTTTTCTTTTTATTGCTTTTTTTAAAAAAAAAAAAATCTGCCATTAGTATTTTAGGCTGTGACAATTTTATTATTCTCTGGTTGCTCCTTTTACATAATAAACACTTCCTATTTTAGGAATGTACTACATTCTCAAATTTTTAATTGTACACTGCTTTCAAGTTCTCTTCTGTTTCCTGAGTTATCTCTGTCTCTTATTAGATTTTATGTCTGTACTTGTTGGTTCTTGTCCTTGATGCTGCTAGTTCTCCTTATAAGCATGGTTTAAATCTGAGAAATAAGGATGTAGCACATGTGCATTTCCTTTGTTTTTTGATCAGTTGTATAGTTTCCTTCTGATTTTCTCCACTGAGATGGAACGTTGACCATCATCTCTGCAAGGGGTAGGATGAGGTCTATGAGGCTATGTTACTGGCTGACAAGCTTCCACCAAAAGACAAATGACAATGGCCTTATTCTTAGTAACAACAATGACATTTGAAACTTTAACTTTCCTCAAATTCTTTGTGGCTTTGCAAAAGAACCCAACTTGGGAGTTTGCTTGAGGGTAAACATTAGATGCTCATGATCCAAGACTGGGTGTAGGATTGCTACTCAGTTTAGTTGTTCACAAAATGACTTCTTTGGTCCATGCCCTCTGATGTGCTTACTGTCTCTGACTTCACAGCCTGTAAGGCAGACTGACTCCAAAATTCTCTCAGCCTCCCATCTTTTGAGAAGGGTGGTTTTCTTCATATGTGTTTATCCATTAACTCACTCCCATCTAACTTCCAACTATCATTTAGTTGTAAATTCCCTCCAATTTTCTTCATCGTTAAGATACAATAATTTTTACATTAGTTTAAAAGAAGAAATTGCCAATGTTCAACCATTTTTGACTAGCAAAAATAGCAAATTCAAATGGTTTAACTGAATACTCCCATACTTTTTTTTCAGCCAATTCTCAGAGTGGATGGGAAGCAATGATCATACTAACTGTACTACATTCAATCAGAAGCTGCTTTTTTTTTTTAATGTGAATATTCATAGGAATGTAAACTGAATCTAGTGGCATTATAGACCTGATACAGTCAGTTATGTGTAAACTGCGGAGGCTGAAACGGTCCCATGGTAGGGAAGAGACTTTTTCTACTGAGTAGTTTTCCCAACAAGGATCCCAGATATTTTGCAGATCTTATTTAAAATGATAGTGGACAATTTGGCCTGGTAATACTTCCTTATAGAAAAGAACAAACAAAAACAACAGTAAAATTTAAAACAACAAGGAAAAACACACACAAATTTCGCTACATTAAATAAATGATTTTTCCACAAAAAACTTAATCTCAGATTAAGTCCAAAGGTGAAAGGCGGAGACTCTCTTCGTTGAAAGGGAAGCATAAAAGTAGCTGATGGCTCTCTCAAATACGCACATAAAGGAAAACACAGCAGGTTGTAACCACGTGGCTAGAGCCCAGGAATGCAAAGCTGGCTGGCCCTGTTCTGTTTCCATTGCCCACACGATGGACAAGCTGTGAATGCAATGAGGCTGGCACTGACAGGCTAGAGCATCAGATTTAGGACTCCTACACGAGGCTGCCCTGCCACCTCCAGATTGTTTTACAAGATTTGCAGCTCTGCTCTGCTTTCTGTTGCCAAAAAGAGAGACAAGGGACAGCAGCTTTGAAGAAGACAGGATATGTTTGCATGTTTACAACATAAGATACTGCAACAGTCTCTCCAGAAGCATAGCAATGAAGCTCTGTTCCTCTTCAGTGGGGAAACGCATACTTGTACCCTAAGAGTCTGAGGCAGTGTCCCTAGTCTGAGGCAGTGTCCAAGGGAGGGTTGAGATACTGTGTACAAGTTAACCCTTCATTCATAATCAGTCTCAATTTATTTATTTATTTATAGAACTGATGTTTTTTCCTTATCTTACAAAATAAACTCTGCAAGGAACAGCTAAACCTCCCAGCTCTAACTGCAAAGATGCTTAAAATCCAGATTAACTCTTTTGTTTTTTTCTGCCACAATAAAGGCATCATCTTAGCCTGATTAACGTCTGAAAGTATGAATCGGTGCCATATTTTCATTAAATAAAAAGGCGGGCGGGGTGCTTAAAATGTTGACCCAACTTGGATTGCAGCTGTGTTATAGATTCAACAACCCTTGTGATGAGCTTTTTTTAAAATGCGAATGCCTGTAATAGAAATGAGTGGCTTGTGCCAAGCCACTTTGATTATCCTATATTGTCTTAACAGCTCCCAATTTTGCTTTGAGGGATTGATCTTCAGTGGAATTTTCCATTATGTTATCAGGTCCTTTCCTAGGCAATAGGTGGGCATAGGAACTACATTCATCCAACTGCATTCATTATAGAATCTCAAATTTGACCAGAGTCATTAAAACTGAAGATAGTTTTAACTGATTTATGTCAGCAGTGGCACCTTGAATACTTTGATCCTCAGTTCCTCCTCCCCAGACCTCTGAAGCTATCTCTGATTTTGTCTGAGCCCAACTTTGTTCTTGAAATATTTCTTCGATTTTCTGAGCTACCCCTCATATGTCTTACTTTCTGCATAAGAAAATAAGAATCAGTTCTTAGAACTGTTCCAACAATCTAATGATCTATTTAATTTGGGATTGCACAGTTATTTAGAAAAACACTGTGGTGGATCAGGTATGCAAGTCTTCTAATGGATGGATTTTGGATTCTTTTTTTTTTTTTTGCTAATTGTGACACTCTCTAAATGGGCCATGTGGTTCAACTGCTGAGCGAATTGTTCAGGAATAATTCTGCCACTGAGTTCAGGCACAGCCTTATTCTTGACAAATTTTGACTCATCCAACTCAAATGCAACAGATTAAAATGAAACTGTCCCATGATTTTTGTATCACACATATTGTGAGACATCTACACACAGGCTATGTGAAAAAGGCCAAGAGAAAACAAGACTTTAAAAAAATGCTACCCAATTTCTTTTTCCTCTAACTCCCTGTATGAAAACATCATATTGATGTTGACAGCAAAAATGATATCATTATGCAAAGTCTGCAGCTGGAGAAGCATCAGTAATTCTAAAGAAGGGCAGAGCTTAAGAAAGTGCATATGCATTAGAGAAATGGGGAAGGAGAAGTTATGCTTCTCCAAGGACTGATAATTACCAAACCCACTGCTGTAGAGTTGATCCTGACTCATAGCGACCCTACAGGACAGAGTAGAACTGCCCCGTAGGGTTTCCAAGGCTGTAATCTTTACAAAAGCAGACTGTCACATCTTTCTCCCGCAGAGCAGCTAACGGATTTGAACCACAGGCCTTTCCATTAACAGTAGAGCACTTTAACCACTGTGCCACCAGGGCTCCTCCAGGGACTGACTGTGAATATAAATTAAAACAGATTTTTTGAAAGCAAGACCCTGTCCATCAGCTTTTGTTTCAGCGGAAAAGACCTCTCCAGAGAATATTTTCCCTAGTAGAAAAAATGATTACGAGTTCAGGTGCTACGCAGACAAAGAGAACAGTGTACTGAGGTAGGGGAACAGGAGTAGGTTAAACATTGTGAAACATATCATTGCATTATAAATGCAAATTGAGGATCTGTTGACATTTTTAAAAGTGGGGTAGAAAGTGAATCTATTTATTAAAATTGACTAATAATATTGCTTTGAACTCGATACATCTTCTTCTTCTATGACACAGATCGATGTTGCTCTTGTTAGGTGCCGTCAAGTCCATTTCCTACTCATATCGACACCCTGTGACAGCGTAAAACATCCCCAGAGGGTCTTCTTGGCTATAATCTTTACAGAAGCAAAGGTCTTTCGAGGAACCGCTGCATGAGTTCGAACCACCAACCTTTCAGTTAGCTCCTAAGCAATTAACCCTTGTGCCACCAGGGTTCCTTAGGACATATATTAATATACATTTATTTCTCTAATGCATATGCACTTGCTTTAGCTCTGCCCTTCTTTAGAATTATTGTTGCTTCTCCAACTGCAGCCTTTGTATAATGATATCATTTTTGCTGTCAATGTCAATATGATGTATATTAATATATGTCATAGTATATATATACACATACATATGTGTGTATATATATGTGTATACATATAGTATGCCATGTATTTTAACACAAGTAGAACATATACCACTATAACTGTGTGAGCTTAGGCAAATGACTTTTCTGTTTCTCAGTTTCTTTGTGTATAAAGTGATATTAGGAATAATACCTACCTCCCATAGCATTCAGAGCAAAGGAGAATGAAGAAAACCAAAGATGTAAGGAAAAGATGAGTACAAAGGACTAATGGACCACATAACCACAGCCTCCACCAGCATAAGCCCAGAAACTAGATGGTGCCCAGCTGCCACCACTGACCACTCTCACAAGGATCACAAAAGAGGGTCCCGGACAGAGCGGGAGAAAAATGTAGAACAAAATTCAAATTCACAAAAAATGACCAGACTTACTGGTCTGATAGAGACTGGAGGAACCCCTGAGAGTATGGCCTCCGAACCCCCTGCTGACTCAGAAATGAAGCCACCCCTGAAGTCCACCTTTCAGCCAAAGATGAGATATGCCTATAAAACAAACAATAACACACATGGGGAATGTGCTTCTGAAGTGTATGTATGTATGTGCTTCTGAATGTAATGAATGAAGTGTAAGAGACCGAATGGGCAATACACGCCCAAAAGCGAAGGCAAGAAGGCAGGAAGGGACAGGAAAACTGGATGAATGGACACAGGGAAGCCAGGGATGTAAAGGGAAAGGGGGAGAGTGCTCACACATTTCAGGGATTACAACCAATGTCACAAAACAATTTGTGGATACGTTTTTGAATGAGAAACTAATTTGCGCTGTAAACTTTCACCTAAAACACAATAAAAGACAAAAAAAAATTACCTGCCATATACAGGTGTTGTGAACACGAGTAAACAAGATAACATATGAAAAGTACTTAGAAAAATATACATATTATTACATGAATGATAAATCTCATTTTACTTTCTTTGGTAAAAAATGCCTCAGATCTCTTTATTAGTTAATCCTGTAACATGGTGTGATAAAATCAGTGACAGAAAATGATTACTATTTCATGGAAATTTTTCTGAGTTGAAAAATTGAAACTTTATTTCATATAGCTTTTGGTACAGTAGGAGACTGGCCTGATTCACACAGTCAATCATTCAAATGCGCAATGTTATGTATCTGTTTTGTGTTCAATTCTGCCCCATGTAATCCAGATGCAAAGAGGAAAACAAGCGCGTCTTCTCCAGATGCTCATGAGTCATGGTCTAATAGTTGAGAATAAGCCTCAAATGAGAGAATTTAGATGAAAACCCTCTGTATGCTGTGTAAATACAATTCATGTGTATGGCTTGGTGTTTATGAGATGTCAACAATGAATAAATCGAGCTACGTATCCAGAAAAACCTTTATTTCTCTAGGATACACTTATTGCTCCTTTATTTGGACCATGGTGGATTTTTTATATCATGAATTGGTATTAAAAATAGAGATTGATTATATAAGTTAAATGAAGATTTGTGGGTATTAAGTTCCCAAAACATTATAGGCAAGTTGTAGTGAAGTTAAAATAAAATGGATTCTTGGGTAGAACATTTCTCTAAAACAAAGACATTTTGACTGCCATTCACAAAAATCTTCATTGGTCTGGCTAATAACAGCTCTCCCCATTTACCACCTTCACGAGGTACAGAATATTTTGTTTTCATTCTGATTTCATTGACTTTCTTTTAGATTTGTTTCCAGTGCCTAGCATTTGTTCATTACAACAGAACATATCCAACAATCACCTGAGGTCGAAAGGCATTCTGATTGGAAGATTTTACAGTTTTGGTTAAAAAAAAAAAAACACAGGAGGTTTTAACTTGAATGCTCGGGGTTGTCTATTTATATTGGCAAATAAATTGTTATCCAGCCATATTACATAATCCATATAATCACACTTCTTAGCATTTGTGTTGGATATTTGTTAGAACTTGTTGCAGATTGTCATTGTCATTTATTTCTTTGTTTATTTTATGTTTTTGTTGCCCAGACAAAAACTCCCTTTGTCTGAGAGTCTCCAGAGTTTATACGATTTGACAGAAGGCAGAGTTCACTGCAGAATCTAAGACTATGAGACACTTGTTTACTGACTACTTCCTAAGCCACACTCTCCAGGCTTCCCAATCATTGTAAGAAACACCTAATATCCATTTAATAAATTCCTTTTCCACTTAAATCATCTACAGGGTATTTCAGTTGGTCACAAATTAAAGAAAAAAAAAAAAGACTGATACTAAATGAAACAAATGTTTTATAAGTGTCCACTATGCTAGGAATTGTTGAAATCGTTTGAAACATGTCAACAACCACAACAATAGGTAATATACTTTCTCTATTCAATATTTGACCATTTGTCAAAATAGTTCATTTCCACTGTTCTCATACTGAAACAATATAAGCGTATTCTAATTCATTAAAAATGATAGCACACAATCAACAATTCTTTACCATAGACACACCAAAAGCCTTTCTTTCTCTCCAAATGGCTCAGCATACACCAAATGTCACCAAAGTTGTGTTAATGAGAAAGGGGAAACTTTTTCATACACGGAAGGCTAAACCATGTCCCCTTCCTTAAATTGTTACAAGTTGTCATGGTTTGAATTATGTCCCCCCAAAAATGTGTGCAATTTGGTTGGGCCATGATTCCTGGTATTGTGTGATTTTCTTGTATGTTGTAAATCCTGCCTCTATGATGTTAATGAGGGAGGATGGGTGGCAGTTGTGTTAGTAAGGCAGGACTCTATCTACAAGACTGGATTGTGTCCTGAGGCAATCTCTTGAGATATAAAAGACAGAAGTGAGCAGTGAGACAGGGGACTTCATACCATCAGGAAAGCAGTGCTGGGAGCAGAGCGCGTCCTTTGGGCCGGGGTCCTTGTGCCGAGAAGCTCCTAGTCCAGGGGAACACCGAAGAGAAGAAGGCCGACAGAGAGAAAAAGGCTTCCCCTGGGGCTGATGTGCTGAATTTGGACTTTTAGCCTACTTTAACTGTGAGGAAATAAATTTCTCTTTGTTAAAACCATCCACTTGTGGTATTTGTTATAGCAGCACTAGATAACTAAGACACAAGTTTTTTAGGTCTTTCCAGAAAATCTTCATCTGTGGTTCTCACTAGAAAGAAGACTTGGAAATTTTTTGCAAGAGTTCATCCTTTTTCCATCTCTTTCATGAATTTTGAATAGATAAGTGTCTTGGTATGTCATTCAGTTATTCTGAAAAGTTAAAATAAAGTAGACCCTTGGGGTTACTGCACAAATATCCCCCACAGGTTTACATGTGGAACAATTCTGTGCAGCTTGTATTTTACATTCTCTACTCATTTCCAGAGACTGACCTCAGCTGATAAACATTTTTCACTTTCCATTGGAAGTAAAGCAGCCGAAGGAAAGCTGATCTCATTTGGGGGATGTTATAGTCGCAGCTACTTAATGATCTCAGTGACTTTCTTCACACCTAGAAATATACGAAGCTACCTTGATAGTGTGCTGGGTAATCTCAGTCACTTATCAGTATTCTTATCCATGTGTCTTTTTGTCAATGAGAGAATGAAATGTTGCTTTGAAAAATCATTTTCTTAGAAATCACTAATAAAACAGATACCTCCTCCTAATCACCTGTTAGGTAAAAGCAAGTCAGAGTGGCGATCTCAGGTAGCTGGTCATTTCTTTTCCCTATGATTTTATTTCAGGAGCAAATTATTCAGCTTCTTTGCAAAGGATTTTTGAATCGGGGCTTAGGTAACATTTTCAGATTCAAAACTGAATTGCAAATAGCGAGAAACCAAACCAAGTGCCTGGAAGGGAGACAACAGAGTTTGCAAACTCCTCAAAGTCAACCTTCTAGCTCCCAACGCCTCACACCATGTTTCCCTTAACTATCCAATTATTTTCCAGTCGCAAGGAAGAGCACTTGGTGAGTAGATTGGGGCAGTCTTAGAGAATGCTGAAGTGTCTGCAACTGTATTCCAGGAAGAAGAAAAACCAAAGGCTGTGCTAGAAAACCCCAAATTACATTTATGACTCATGTTTAAAGCTGGGATCATTCAACTCGCGGTGCTATTTAAAATCTGTGCTTAGTCTTGGTTTGTTTTGCAGTGAATCACTGGTTGTAAAAGAAAAAGAAAAACCTCTCAAGCAAGACAGCTGTGAAGAGAGGAGACATTTAAAGCAAGCAGCTTGGGGAGCTTATATCTTCTTTGTGATAGACAGAAATCATGTTTTAAAAGGCTGTAAATCTCCCAATCACCCACAATGGTAGTATGAAGCCAAACCAGAGTTAGCAAAGGCATCATTCTGGGGGTCAGTTCAGCTTCATGGGGTAAGGAACAGATGTCATTTAGGATTAACATGATAGTTTACGATCATGGGAGCCCTGGTGGCATAGTGGTTAAGCACTCAGCGGCTAATCTAAAGGTTGGTGGTTTGAACCCACTAGCCGCCGTACAGGAGAAAGATGTGGCAGTCTGCTTTCATAAAGATTACAGCCTTGGAAACCCTATGCGGCAGTTCTACTCTGACCCATAGTGTCACTACGAGTCAGAATCGACTGGATGGCATGGGTTTTTTAGGTGGGTTTATGACCACAAGACCAGAAAGGTGGACTGTGAACAAGTAACATAGCAAAATTCTCTACAGTGAAAAATGTCATTTTGCTGAGCTCTCAGTTCTAGAGTGGGGCAGTCCCTTCACTGAGCTAGGGAAATAGAATCTAGTTTCATTCTCATAATTAGTAGATGACCATCACCAAAAGCAAATAAATACTTGAGCTCAAAATATGTTGATTTAAATATTTTAATAACAGAATCTGGGTCAAAGAGATGTTAGAAACCACAACTGGATACCACTATGCTCCCACTAAGGAGCCCTGGTGGCACAGCAGGTAAGTATTTGGCTGCTAACCAAAGATCAGTGGTTTGAACCCACCCAGTGGCTCCATGAAAGAAAGACCTGGCAATCTGCTCCTGTAAAGATTACAGCCAAGAGAACCCTATGGGACAGTTCTCCACTGTCACACATGGGGTTACCATGAGTCCAAACCGACTTGATGGAATTCAACAATGACATGCTCTCACTAGAATGGTGGGATTTAAATTTAAAATTTAAAAAGGCGGAGAACATCAAGTTTTGGTGAAACTTGCAAGCAAATGGCCACTTCATGCATTATTGGAGACAGTGAACACTGATCTAACTTTTTTAGAAATTTTTTGCCATCATCTACTAAAGTAAGACATAAGCACACTCTACACATAGCAATTTCACCCCTCAATATATAATCAACAAAAATGCGCAAAAAACCCACATAGTAGCATGGTTTGCAATTGCCTCAAACCCACAAAATCCAAAGTTTCATCAAATCAACAGCTGAATGGATATAGTACATTTCTATAATGGAATATTATACAACAGGGAAAATGAATGTACAGCTACACAAAACAAAAAGGGTACATATTCATGCTTTCATTTATAAAAGGTTCAAATTGAAGTGAAAATAATCCAAGAAGTTAGAAGTTTAGGAGACTCTATCTTTGGGAAAGAGAAGAAGTTAGTGATTGGAGGGAGCGCGAGGAAGTTTTCAGGAGTGCTGGCAACCTATTTATTGACAGATGTCACTGTGTAATGATTTATTGAGTTGATGATATGTGCGTTTTCTATATGTATGTTAACTGTTAAAAAAAATTAAAATGAAACCTCAGAAGCTACCCAGTTGCCTGGAGGCAGTGGTGGTTCAGTGGTAGAATTCTTGCCTTCCATGTGGGACACTCGGGTTTAATTCTGGGCCAATGTATCCCATGCTCAGGCACCATCTATTTGTCAGTGGAGATTTGTGTGTTGCTATGATGCTAAACAGATTTCAGTGGAGCTTTCAGACTAAGACAGACTCAGAAGAAAGGCCTGGAGATCTACTTCTGAAAATCAGCCAGTGAAACCCTATGGATCACAACGGTCTGATCCACAACCCTTCATGAGGATGGCACAGGACTGGGTAGCGTTTTGTTCCACTGTGCATGGGGTCACCATGAGTCAGGGGCCAGACCCGAGGGCAGCCAACACATACATACACATACATACACACACACACACACACACACACACACACAGAGAAGTTACCCAGTAAATCTAATTCAATGTCTTCATTTTGGACATGTGGAAATAGAGGCTCAGAGATGTTTAGAGACTTGTCCAGCATCACATAAGAAAAAATGACAGAGCCAAGCCTAATACGCATAGCTTCTGAAAATAAACCCAAGGTCTTTTCACTACAAATAAAAGTCTTATAAAACAGAAAAAAAAAAAAAACTCTCAATATGAAACTGTTGAGACGGATTAAAAAATGGCTTGTAAAGGCTACAAAATTGAGACTAAAATGGCTACATGCCACCCAATATAGTGTGGCTCCAGAGCAATGATGGTGCCATGTTTGTCTATGACCACTCAGGTGCAAGCATTCACAGGTAGCTTCAAGGTACACATTCAGTCATTTATTTTTCTACAGTTTATATTAGCTCCACGTGTAGACAACACTGGCCATGTAATTAAAGTTATGTATATACCTATCCAAAGTATCAAACATCACAGAGTCAACCCATTTCTTTTGTATTTTAGAACTAATGGTGGATTCCAACTGCCGATCTTTCAGTTAGCATGTAAGCTCTTAACCACTGCGCCGCCAGGGCTCCAGAACTAATAGTGAGTCCAGGATATTGGCAGTCAAACATCAAGCCATGACAGCATCAGTCTAGCCCAGGGATAAGAGAGAGGTTTGTATAGCATTATGGCCTACACCCAAGCTCACCAAAGACATTGATAACGGACAGCAGAAGACAGTTCAGACCAGACCTCATGCTCCCCCTCATTACCACATTCTAGGAAGCCAAACCCAGATGACTGGACTTGGCATGTGAGTGAAACCTTTGATTAGTGCATACTGAACACAGCAGGGCCTGCCATAAGCTAAATGATCAGGTCAGGGAAGTTTGACTTCTGTAATGTTTTTCAGGCCTTCCATTTTTACTTTTTCTCCCCTTTTCACACTTGCACTGTTTTCTTTATGTCTTTGGCTGCTTGTGACTTAATGGTTTGCAATCTCAAGAGAGATGGCTCACTTTGCCAATTAACCATGTGAACTTTGTACCTGGCCTCACTTTGAAATAATATTTACAGTTAATAGGTATGGTATTTTCTTCCGGTTATTATATGGTGGAGAAATATTTCAGGCAAACAACTGAAGTGTTTTTTATGAAGGCAAGTCTTGTCTTGTCTTCCTGTCTCTTCTTCCTACTCCATTTCCCCTCACCTAACACTGATTAGCACATATTCTTGTATTAAAACACTTTATAAATATGTACCACCACACTTCTATCAGTTTGTTGTACTGTGGTGGTTTGTGTGTTGCTGTTATGCTGGAAGCTATGTCGCTGGTTATTTTAAATACCAGCAGGGTCATGCACAGTGGACAGATCTCAGCAGAGCTTCCAGACTAAGACAGACAAGAAAGAAAGGCTTAGTGATCCACTTCGAAAATTAACCAATGAAAACTTTATGGATCACAACAGAACATTGTCCAACACACTTGCTTTGGACTTGTCATAAGAAGGGATCAATCACTGGAGAGGACATCATGTTGGTGAAGTAGAGGGCCAAGGAGGGTGTGGGAGGCCAGGTCACATGGGTTTCACCACATCAAAGCTGTGAAAACAGGTGAAATTGTATGCTACAGACTAGTAAGTAAGTACAAGTAAGCCCATGCATACCTTGCTTATTGGGTAGTCTGTCCCTGGGAGGCACTCAGTGAAATGGGTTGGCACAAATAGCCACAACGATAGACTCAAACATGCTGGAGTTTATGAGGATGAGAGTGGACTGGGCAACTTTTTATTCTGTTGTACATAAGGTCACCATGAGTTGGAGCTGTTTCAGTGGCAGCTAAAAACAACATGGATGGGTAAGTCTATTTGAGGTCTGACATTTGGTTTCTAAGAAAACTTCTCTATAATTGAACGTTAGTTTTGTTTACTGAGAAGTTAATTTGAGGTTGATTTGCATTAATTAATTCACTTGTGCTTTGAATGTATACGTGTGTATGTATATACATACAAATAGACACACACAAGTATACATATATGTATAAATACATACATATATACACATATGAATATGTGAGTGTACATATATATGCATTTATGTATTGCTAAAAACAAAACAGAGTTTCTCTAAAATAAGAGTTTTACTCAGTTTCACACATGGACTATATACGTTGACCTCGCCAGATGGAATACACAAGAATCAAATTGACTACGTCTGCGGAAGGACATGATGGAAAAGCTCAATATCAGAACAAGGTCAGGTGTAGAGTGCAGAACACGACATCAATTGCTTATATGTAAGTTCAAGTTGAAGCTGAAGAAAACTAGAAGAAGTCCACAAGAGCCAAAGTACGACCTTGAGTATTATCCCACCTGAATTTAGATACCATCTCAAGAACAGATTTTACACATTTAACACTAATTCTCAGAGACCAGAAAAAGCTAGGAATGGTATCAAAGACATCATACATGAAGAAAGCAAGAGGTCATTAAAAAGGCAGGAAAGAAAGAAAAGACCAAAATGAATGTCAGAAGAGACTCTGAAACTTGCTGTTGAACTTTGAGTAGCTAAAGCAAATGGAAGATATGACAAAATAAAAGAGCTGAACAGAAGATTTCAAAGGGTGACTGGAGAAGACAAAGTAAAGCATTATAATGACGTGTGCAAAGACCTGAGTTAGAAAACCAAAAGGGAAGAACAAGCTTGGCATTTCTCAAGCTGAAAGAACTGAAGAAAAAATTCAACTCTTGAGTTTCAATATTGAAAGATTCTACAGGGAAAATATTAAACGACACAGAAAGCATGAAAAGAAGATGGAAAGAATACACAGAGTCACTATACCAAAAACAATCAGTCGACATTCAACCATTTCAGGAGGTAGCATATGATCAAGAACTGATAGTACTAAAGGAAGTGGTCCAAACTGCACTGAAGGCTTTGGCAAAAAACGAGGCTCCAGGAATTGATGGAATACCAATTGAGATGTTTCAACAAACCGATGCAGCACTGGAAGCGCTCACTCATCTATGCCAAGAAATTTGGAAGACTGGCCAACTGACTGGAAGAGATCCATATTTATGCCTATTCCCAAGAAAGGTGATCCAACTGAATGCAGGAATTATCAAACAATATTATTAATATCACACTCAAAATTTTGCTGAAGATCGTTTAAAAGCAGCTGCAGCAGTACATCAACAGGGAACTACCAGAAATTCAAGCCAGATTCAGAAAAGGACTTGAGACAGGGATATCATTGCTGATGTCTGATGGACCCTGACTCAAAGCAGAGAATACCAAAAGATGTTTACCTGTGTTTTATTGACTATGCAAAGGCATTCGACTGTGTGGTCATACCAAATTATGGGTAACACTGTGAAGAATGGGAATTCCAGAACACTTAATTGTGCTCATGAGGAAACTGTACATGATCAAGAGGCAGTTGTTAGAACAGAACAAAAGGATACCGCATGGTTTAAAGTCAAGAAAGGTGTGTGTCAGGGTTGTATCCTTTCACCATACTTATTCAATCTGTATGATGAGCAAATAATCCGGGGAGCTGTACTACATGAAGAAGAAAGGGGCATCAGGATTGCAGGATTCATTAACAACCTACGATATGCAGATGAAACAACCCTGCTTGCTGAAAGTGAAGAGGACTTGAAGCACTTACTGATGAAGATCAAAGACTACAGCCTTCAGTATGGATTACACCTCAACATAAGGAAAACAAAAATTCTCACAACTGGACAAATAAGCAACATCATGATAAACAGAGAAAAGATTGAAGTTGTCAAGGACTTCATTTTACTTGGATCTATAATCAACATCCATGGAAGCAACAGTCAAGAAATCAAACAAGGCATTGCATTGGGCAAATCTGCTGCAAAAAACCTCTTTAAAGTGTTAAAGGGCAAAGATGTCACCTTGAAGACTAAGGTGTGCCTGACCCAAGCCATGGTGTTTTCAATCATCTCATATACATGTGAAAGCTGAACAAGTAAGGAAGATCAAAGAAGAATTGATGTCTTTGAGTTATTGTGTTGGTGAAGAATACTGAATATACCATGGACTGCCAAAAGAATGAACACATTAGTCTTGGAAGAAATACAGCCAAAGTGCTCCTTAAAAGCAAGGATGGCGAGAGTAAGTTTCACGTACTTTGGACATGTTATCAGAAGGGATCAGTTTCCGGAGAAGGATATTATGCTTGGTAAAGTAGCGGTTCAGCGAAAAAGAGGAAAATCCTCAATAGATGGATTAACACAGTGGCTGCAACAATGGGCTCAAGCATAACAATGATTCTGAGGATGGTTCAGGACTAGGCAGTGTTTCATTCTGTTGTATGAACAGAATGAGTCAGAACCAACTCAAAGGCACCTAACAACAACAACAATACTCAGATTAAAAAATTTGCAAATCTGAAATACCAAAATGAAAGTTCAGCATGGCATTCTAAAGAGGGAGCGTAAGTGTACAGCTTTCATATTAAATTTGTAGAGTTGGGAAGAGTTCAGGTTTATATTTGATTGGTTGACATTCAACATGCTCTCTCACAAGATTCATTTATGAAGAATTTCTGTTGGCTTGGGTACTCAATCTTAGCCTCAGTTTCCTGCATTCCAGAGCTGTTTCCTGCAACAATCTGGGTGGACCACCTCAGAATTTACAGAACACGTTATCTTAGTCAAAAGTGTGGTCAGGGGTCATGTACTCTAAAAAGCAGAAGCAGGGTCTAAGACAAAACGGAGTCTAATTCAGACCTGTCAGCCATTTTTAGTTATGTCAAGCACCTCAGTTTTAGAGTGCTTTTTCACAATATGTATGTATATAATTTTAATTTGGGCTCACAAAAAGGGATTTCTTACTAGACATTGAGAGTAATTTATTACAAACATGATGTATATTCTCTCATGTTTGAGCTCAGCAATTCTTTTCATTGTTCGTAAACAAACAAAAAAACTTTTTAATCACTATCCAAAGAGACCTTTTTTTATCTGAAATTGCTTTCTAATGTATGAAGCAAATACGAAGAAAAATATCATAAAGGTGTTTTCATATTTAAACTTGCCTTTTTACTTAATAATGAAATATATACATTTTAAAATATCACATGACAGCCACCAAGTACACAGGTGGGCCAGGAAGGGAGGTGCTGCCCTTCAGAGTGAACGGTTTTTCTAAAATTTCGAAGTAGAAGTATTGTCTTAAAGTTTAAAAATCACACGTATTTGCTTTAGGCATCGGACAGAACTCTATGGTGATAAAAACAAAAACAAAAGTTGTTAAATATTAATGTTACAGGTTAGTATTCAGAAACATTTTCAAAATGCCCCATAAGGCCTTACCTTTGTGTTAAAGATTTTACTCTAATTTCTTTCTTGCTTTTGTTTTTTTTTTAATTCCATTCCTCTTTATTAAATGTCCTTTCTTAAGATTTACAGATAGGTCCTAGAACATTCTGGCTGTTTCTATACAATGGCTCTAGTGGCTTTGGCAGAGTAAGATCATAACAAATCAGTTTTTAAACAGAGTTGAAAAATCACGTACTCCCAAAATAGAAGGGGCAATAAATAAAATGAAATGAACAAATGAAATAAAATCAGAACTCAGGTGAACAAAAAATAACTATCTTTGTAAGGGCTTTTGGGACATAACAAAACTTACTCTAATTTCTTAACAAACGATATATCTTGAAGGTTAATGTCTAAAGAATTCTACATTTGCCGTTTACGCTCGCTCCCCAATCACTCCCAGGAAGGCTTTGAATGAAATCCTCCTTAAGAGATTAAAAGAAGACATTTCCTAGAGCCATGAATATGTGTTACTTTGGTCTCTTCTTAAACAATGAAACTAGATATTGAGTTCACATCATTTCACCCAAATTCATTTATTGTTTTCTAATCTCTTCAGAACCCCCCAATGCTATTCTAAACCCTTAGCTATCTATTAAAAAAAACCCGTTGCCGCCGAGTTGATTCTGACCCATAGCGACCCTATAGGACAGAGTAGAACTGCCCCATAGAGTTTCCAAGGAGCACCTGGTGGATTCGAACTAGTGACCTTTTTGGTTAGCAGCTGTAGCACTTAACCACTACACCACCAGGGTTTCCACTATCTATAAACTTAGCTCTCTATAAACCTTCCATGCAGGGTTCAAACAGTAGATGCACCCTTTGAAACCTATCACAAGAAATAATCAAAAATAAGCAGGTGGGGGAAGAAGGGCAGACCTTAGCCTGTGTTCTGTTTTGCAACTGCTTGAGCCTATTGTAAAACACTCTCTTACTCCTAACTTTACTTGAGAGACTGACCTCTCTGTTACTGTTAAAGGAGTGTGTGGTTTCTGTTGTGAAAAATTGTGAATTTATTGTTAATGTGCATGTTTGCCTAATACTTTCAGGCCTGACCTGTGCTATTTTTATTTTAATACAAGTTAATGTGGAAAAGGTCTTGTTGAACATTTAGAAATATGGATGTGTTGTCCATATAAACAGTTCAAGACGGCATACCATACCATTATGAAAGAAGAGGTAAGCTGGAGCACAGATACAATTTGTGATCTTATGTAGAGGTGCAATTCAGATTGTCAATTTGTTTTTTTTTTTTTTTTTTTTTGGTCTTACAGAATGATGGTAACAATGTTGAACATAATAAAGATTTGTTTTTGTAGACTGAAAATATTTCAGTGCTTCATGGATTCACCTGTGCTTTAAGTCAGGGCTTTATTATCGCTATCGCTGAGGCAAAGAATCAACCAAAGTTTTAAAGACAGTCAGATGATGTCTAAATTTAAATATTATTTTCGCCTCTAGTTACCAATTCTTATACTAAGCAAACTTTATTTCAAAGATATGATTGTCATGAATCAATAGTTTTTGGCATTGCTATTTTTGGTAAAATATTTTAAATTTTCTCCCATTTTTTCCCCAAATATAACTCAGTACAACTCAAATTTTAAGAAATAGCAATAGCATAAAGTTTAGGGCTTTGTATTCCATACTAGGATCTTAATAAGCAGATATATTTTATATAAGATGACTTTTTTTAAATTTGTATTTCTCTTCAAACTGTGCAAAAGGGAAATAATAGTTTTTTTTAATTATTATTAGTTTTGTTTTTCATGATCTCTATACATGCCACCTCCCTGTACACAAACTTTAAATACCATCAGAAAAGGAAACAAGCACAGAAGATACCCAGAGACAAAGATTTTGAAAGGTCTGAAAACTATAGAAGTGGTATAGATCTGAAAATGTTTGGTAAACAAGAAAGCCCAAGGGGTATATGACAGCTATCCACAAAAACTAAAACCTGCTATGAAGATGGGATTAAATTCATTCCAGGTATTGAAAGACTGCAGAACTGGGACAAGGGTGTATAAGAACCTTCTGCTGATGAAGTTCTCTGGAAATGTTTGCCTCAATAGATGAGCCCCTTGTCACTGAAGATATTCAGATATTGTATGACCATGATTGGAGCTGTATGATCTCCTAGAGGTCTTCTAACGCTGGTGTCCTGTAATTCTACAGGCTGAGTCTAGCAAATGCGGTGCAAAATTACCATCGAATTTAGGAAAATGAGTCAATTGCATTAAAATGATGAAAATGAAATAATTTTTAAAAAATCATCCAATTTCGATATCAAGAAGACACAACCTGGAGAGACATTTACTTTACTCTTCTTCCTGTCCACCACATTCCCCAACTCCCACCCTCTCCCTAGAAAGGAAAAGAGGAAGATTAGGTCTACAGAGTGAACATCATGTTGTCCATAGGTAATTCAAGACCCATTATGTGGCAGTTTCAAGCGACAGAATAATTTAAAAGCTCTTCTCATCTTGTCCCTCTCCTAGTGGGTGTAGATACAGCCTTAGGAAATCTACTTTGCTCAATGTGGCATCCAGATGAGAAACATCTGCCTTCCACTAGGTAGTGTTCAGGTGAGCACCATTGTAAAAGTGGCCCATCTATATGAGTTTATAAGTGGGCTAGCTTAGGATTAAAATAAGCCTTTTGTATTGAGAGAGTCCTCCCACATATTTTAAAAAAGCACTTCAATATAGTTTTTGAATTTATCTCCAGACTCTCCAAAGAGCAAATGTGTGCCAGCTAAATCATGTGGTATAGAAATCTACAAGGAGAATGTTGGGATTGTATTATTTTCATATCCTTTTGTATTTTTTAGAGGCTCTAATTAAGAAAATAGTGAAGAGAAATGCCCAGTAAAACCACCCAAAGACTATAACACACGGCATGAGACACACGGTAACTAGGGCTGCTTTTATCTCCTGACTTTTAAAAATGTTGTGCTCTCAATTTGTGAATCTCTGAAATTCACCACCCTTTTGATCTTCTCGAAGATTTTTCATCAGGTAGAGAAGCAATAAATGTGTGAAACAGGAAGGATTGAGCTAAAACATTTTTTTTGAGCAAACATAATTCAGTATTGGCATGTGTGTATTCACTGTATTTAATAACAATAATGAGGTTCTTTCCACTTGTTACAAGGAATTCTTTATAGTCCAAGATAAATGACTGTCTCAGCAAGAGCTGGCATATTTGTTAACTGATAATGTGCTTTATTGTGTTATTGGTTTAAATATAGTGTTTAATTTTTTTTTAATGACAACATTGTTTCAACTATCACAATTAAAAAGCCCTTCAAAACACCACAAAGAAATCATTAGTCTAGTAGAGTATATTTTTGTGTAATTGATGATAACTGTGTCATGATGTGGTAAGCTGACAATTAGGCATAATTTGCTTATGCAAGTGAGCTGAAAGAAAATGGGGATCAATATTCAATCTACACCTATGTGAAAAGCAACTAGTTTAATTGATGGGGGGAAAAAACCCTCAACAATGGCTAATTATGCCAGAATGACCTGAAACACTCACGCAAATTAGGAGAATTAATTATACATGAGTGATTTGATTATATAAATCGTTTTTAAAACCTTGAAGTTTCTATCGTTAGTCATTCAAAAAATGTAGTAGAAAAGGTGGTTTAATAATATAATGGATGCAGCTTAGAGAATAATGATCAGGTTTTGCCTACCATCAATTGGCATACTGCCATCTCAAAATAGACAATAATGAATATAAACAAAACACATGCCATAATTTATCACTCAGTTATAAGAGTTTGACAAAGAAACATTTATACAATAAAACACTACTCGGTGTAATTATTATGTCTCTCTCAAGTCCTACTTCCTGTCTACGGGATTCCTGACAAAGCTGTAACATTTCATGTCCCCTTCAAAGGTAACCCTCAAATCCCTTGATTTACTTATCAACCACCCCGGATTTTGTTTACAAAATAGATGGAAGATTTAAGGGTACATTCTGTTCTTCGCATAACCATGTTATTCTCATCATAATTTATTAGAAGGAAGTGGAGTTACATGAATATCTGAAAACAGCAATTTGTTATCTATTTAAAATTAATTATAATTCAGAGCTGAATCTCATTATTACAATATCAAACTATTGCCTAAATACATGAGGATTCACCATCTGACTTTATGGAACTCAGACATCACTGAGTTTAAGTAGAATATGGGCAAGGCCATAAATCTTTTAAAACAAGCTGGGACCTGTTCAGCCACAAACAAAAACAAGTACATGTGTCTGACTTCATTCTCAGATGTAAAGGTATAAAGCTGAGGTCCTGTTCATACAAGTGATTTGTTTCAGCCGAAGTTGTTTTGGGTATATACAGATGATATTCTTAGGAAAAAAGCGAAAAAAAAACACACCTGATATCCTGACTCAGGCTACCTACTTTTGTGGACACTACACTTTACTTACAGAATACTTCAGATTTCTTTAAATATCCTTTCCTATTGTTTTAGTTTCCATTGAGTCAGCAATAACTCATGGCGACCCCCTGTTCACCAGAAGGAGACCTTGCCCAGTTTTGCTCTATCTTCTTGATAATTGGTATGCTGAAGTCCATTCTTGCAGCCACTGTATATTTTGAGTGCCTTCCAACATAGGAAACTCGTCTTCCAGCAAGCACTATATCAGAAGATATTCTATTGTGATCTGTAGGGTTCTTAGGGGCTAATTTTCGGAAGTAGATCGCCAGGGCATTCTTCCTAGTCTGGCTTAGCGTGGAAGCTCTGCTGAAACTTTTCCACCATGGGTGATCCTGCTGGTATTTGAAATACCAGCAACATAGCTTCCAGCACCACAATAATATGCAAGCCACCCCAGTAAGACCAACTGACAGACAGGTGATTGTCTTTTCCTATAGAAAGTCATTAAACATCACTCACAATGATCAATTTTCTTATAAGCTTGGCTTCATAATGTCATTTGAGTTCATTCTAAGATATGTCTTTTTTCTTTTTAATATTTTTGTCAGTTACTCCATCCCTAACCCACCAATGGCCTCTGTAAAACCTTGTCGAACTTGCAACTCGAGCCCTTGTCTTTGCATTCTACATCATTGCTTTACCCTTCTGTAAGTCTGCTCTGTGGTGTTGCACAGTAACATGACAGTGTTATTGGCATGCTGTAAGTATTCTGCACACATTCTCACAAATTACAGAAAGGCATTAAGCATGAATCTTCAGAATGCCCAAGTGTATTTTATAACAGCTCTGCTAACACTCTGAGCTATATTACATTTTTGTTCTGAAGGGGAGGCCCTCAGAGAGGAGGTAAAAAGTTATCTGCTGTCAAAATGCCTCGATGTGTTTCCAGTCATAGGAGTTCCACACTTGAAAATTAAATACAGTTTTGTATGGAATATTCTGACCTTCTCCAGAGAACGAACAAATATAAACACAAATAATAGAAAACACTGAGCTCTGAGCTCTGCCACTGGCTCCTGAACATTGAAGACCTTTTCCTCGCTGGTTATTGAACCCATAAAACTTGTAGTTGTCAGCATTGCAATTCACCGGCGAAGTGTGTGGTCTGGACCTCAGAGGGTGACCAGGGGCAGAAGTTTCTTACCTAGACATTGGGATAAAAATTTCAAATTTCAAATTGCCTTTCTGAATGTATTTTGCAAGTTAATAAGTTCAAAGTAGGACATTTTATATTTTTATAGTAAATTTGTATTTTCAATGGACTTTTAGGTAGATTTTCTGATATTGTGGTTACCAAAACTACATGACGTGAGTAGATCATTACATGTATATAGTGTGGTGTCACACATGGAAAAACGAAAAAGGCTGAAGAAACTACCTTTTAAGGTCACATAGAATGTTAGCCCCAGAACTAAGACTAATCGATGCCACTGGGTGTAGTCTTTGTTGGCTAGAATGGGCTGCACATCTAAAGGGTTCTGTTTGTGTGACTTGTTTAGCTCCGCAAGTAGAGGTCCAAGCCACAGTCAATGCCCCTGACACAATCCCAGGTTCCCAATATACAGCTCACACACAGTATATTGAATGTCTCCAAGTCTTTAGAACAATTGACTTAAGAAGTGTTGTTGTTGGTAGTTTCCATTAAGTCAGCTCCTACTCGTGGTGGCCTTGCGTATAACAGAACAAAATGTTGCCTGGTCCTGCACCATTCTTACAATCATTGGTGTGTTCGAGTCCATTGTTGCAGCTATGTGTCAATCTATCTCTTGAGGGTTACCCTCTTTTTTACTGACCCTCTACTTTACCAAACATGGTATTCTTTTCTAGAAATTGGTCTTTCCTGATGATGTATCCAAAGTAAGCACTACAAAGTTTTGCCATCCTTGATTCTAAGAAGCATTCTGGCTGTATTTCCTCCAAGACTGATAAGAAGTGTAAAGCCTTACAATTTAGGAAACTGGAGAGATCTTAGGAATATTGAGAGCAGTGATTCTCAACCTTGGCTGCACACCGGAATCCTCTGGGGAGCTGTAAATACTGATACCTGTGTTTCGCCCCAGAAATTCTGACCTAATTGATCTGGAGTGCAGCCTGGACAGTAGGATTGTTATCACCTCCATGCAATTCTTATTACAGACAAGGTTGGGAACCACTGATCTTGAAGCATCATTGCAGGAATCATAAACTTAAATGCCTACAAGAGCTAGAAAGGTCATATGAAAAAGGAATGTAGGACAAGTATGAGAAAAATAATGTAGCTATCTCAGTCTATTGCTTATATTTCCCATTTTGATTGAGACATAGGTAGGAGAAATGTTATTTTAGTATAAGAAAAGTAATGGTTCAATCTCAATTTCAAGTAGTAACTGATACTTATACTTTGTGTCTGGCAGGTAACAGAGGTTTTGGGGATTCTGTTAAACTAGAGAATGAATGTCCATCTGAAGAGGCAAGAGCTCTTAAACCCCAGCTGATTTTGGGTCCAGTGTTGCCAGATCTTCTTCTTCTTCTTCTTTTTTCCCAGACAGTATAAAGTTTAAAGTTTTGTGTAAAAGTTTCTTGATGGTTTAAACGCTAGCTCAACTTTTTACAAAAACAGAGTGTATACTGAAGAACATATGTCTTTGGTCCACATATGATCAGTGGGCTCACAATTTGTGACCTCCTCATTAAATAATGCCTATCAGTGAAAGGCGCTGCATGGAAATTTCACATTTATTGTTTATTGCCAGCAGTACAGGCCTAGCTTCCTGGGTATTGTGGTATTGTTAACGCCTAGCTTGCATAGTTCACTTTTGCATGCTCCTATGATTTTGATTTATTTTCCTCCTATCCTCCCTCTTGATTTCCTATGATTTTAAAGTTTAAGTTTAACCTAAGTTTCTCTTTGAGAAGTAGAACGACAAGGGCTGAACAAGGAAAAATCAACTTATAGCCGAAACCAGGACGACGTCAGAAGACCAACATGTCTGGAACGAGGCCAGTGTGCCCACCTCAAAGGAGGAGCTAACATTCCACCGATTCTTTGGACCTTGACCCTGTCCTGATAAAATCCTCTGCTCAGCCTCCAATTACCACCATTGCTTCCCACCATTACTAGCTCCCGCTCTTCCTCATGATATTTTCTTGTTATTCTTTCTCCCTCCTCCTATTCCAGTAAGATTAACTAAAGTTTCTCCTTGGAGGGTGGCAGAACAAATTGATAACCCGCAAGGACTAGGATTAACTCATCTGCAATGTGACAATCATGACTAACGGTGCCAGATGACCTTCAAGGATTGCCAGTAAGGAGTTAGATCATCTGGGTGGTGCAGAATGTGACCGCCAGAAGAGAAACTATAATCCTCTCCATATAAAAACTTTCAGCCAGTCTCCAGTGGAGGAGACAGGTCTTTTGGAAGAGCTCATTCCCCTGTCTCCTGTATATCGATATACAGTAAAACACTCTTGCTGCTCACCTCACCCGTCTCATTACTGGCTGCTACAGCAGGTGGCTCAGACCCTTCACTGCAGTAACATCAGCTTTGCTTTGGACTGAAATAAATAAATCTTAACGCCACTTTTTGACTGAGGCAAGTTTTTTAAACTTTCTTTGCTCTTCGATTTTTAATCTGAAAAACGTGAATAATATAACTTATAGAAATGTTAGTGAGTATTAAACGAGATAATTCATGTAGTGAATTCAGCATAGTGCTTGCACATAGAGAACATGTAATAAATACTGTTATTACTGTCTTAGTCATCTAGTGCTGCTCCAACAGAAATACCACGAGTGGATGGCTTTAACAAAGATAAGTTTATTCTCTCACAGTCTACTAGGCTACAAGTCCAAATTCAGGGCATCAGCTCCAGGAGACTTTCTCTCTCTGTCGGCTCTGGAGAAAGGTCCTTGTAATGCATCAGTCTTTCCTTGGTCTGGGAGCTTCTCTGCACAGGAACCTCAGGTCCAAAGGATGCGCTTGCTCCCGACACTGCTTTTTTGGTAGTATGAGGCTCCCATGTGTCTCTGCTCGCTTCTCTCTTTTATATCTCAAAAGAGATTGCATTGAGACAGTATCTAATCTTGTCAACCCCATCAGTATAACCTCATCACAGTGATAGAATTTACAACACATAAGGAGATCACATATAATCTCATCATAGTGGTAGAGTTTACAACACATAAGGAAATCACATTAGATAACACAATCATACAATACTGGGAATCATGACCTAGCCAAGTTGATACACACGTTTTTTAGGGGACACAATTCAATCCATGACAATTACTAAATTGACTTACTCTGACTTTTCACTCTTTCTGTTGTTCTTTCTTCTTTCTTGATGTTCCAAGATTCTTTCTTTTATAATTTCCTTTCTGTTGTGAATATTTCCTTAATCCATTCTTTTAGAGTAGGTTTGTGATGACAACTTCTCTTAGTCTTTTTTCATCAGAGCATATTTTTATTTTTCATTCCTGAGGACTAACTTTGATGCATTTAAGATTCTGGGTTGATCGTTCTTTCACTACTTCAAAAATATTATACCACTTCCTTTTGGCATCCATGGTCTCATGTAAGAAATCCACTATCATTTTAGTTTTGTTTTTTTTTTCTCCTGGAGGTAAGACGTCCTTTCTGACAGCTTTCAAACTTTTTCTTTGTCTTTGATTTTTAGAAATTTGAATGTGATTCATGCTGGTATGGTCTTCTTTGCATTTATCTTGTTTGAAGTTTGCTCAGCTTCTTAAATCTATTTGGTAACATCTTCTCCCAACTTGAGGAATTTTCAGCCATTATTTCTTCAAAAATGTTTACAGACCCACTCAATTTCTCCTCTTTTTCTGGGACTTCAATGAAATGAAATTTACATATTTTTATAGATCTTCAGGTATATACATATATAGAGAGAAAGATTTATATCAAGGAAATAGATCACGCAGTTGTAGAAGCTGAAAAGTTCCAAGTCCGTGGGTCACGCTGGAGGCTTCTCTTGACTCAGGTAGCTGCAGGGGCTGGTGAACCCAAGATCAACAGGTCAGACACAAGCCTCTGGCTCACAGGCTGCTGAGGCTGACAGATCCCAAGATGCGTAGGTAAGCTGGCAGACCACTGGCTCACAGACTGCGGAGTCTGACGAATCCTAAGATTGACAGGTAAGCTGCTAGCTCGAGTCCCAAGAACTGGATGTCAGATGAAAAAGAGCCAGCTGCAAGATCTAGAGAGATCAAAAGCCTGCAACTCTTCTAGAAAGTCCACCTATATTGGAGGCAGGCCACACCCCCAAGAAAATTCCATTTCAACTGATTGGCTACTCACAGCAGATCCCATCATGGAAGTGATCACATTATATCAGATCTCATCAAGGAGGTGATTACATCGTTATATGACTGACAAACTACATCATAACTGCAAAACCACTGAGAATCATGGCCCAACCATGTTGACACACAACCTTAACAATCACAGTCCACCCCTTGTCAACTTGGCACCTGTACACATCTCCTTAAACCACACATAATCTCTGAATAAATACAATTATAAAGTTATACTTGTGCCTAACGTAACCAACATGCGTACAAATGAAAACATACTAGCCGTTTATATATTATATTTTACAAGTGAAGGAAACAAAAATATTTGATGCGCACATACAAGGAAGAAATATTCATAACAGTTACAGTCCTCATTTCTGCAACTGGTCATATGGTCATAGCTGGTATTTAGAACTACCTTCTTCCACCATCCATTCTGTATGCCCTTTGCCCTCAGCAAGCACTTCAGCTGGTCGCAGTTCCTTCCCTGGTGGCATGACCCAAACCTTCATTCCTGAAGGGTCTGGGCCATTAGTAGTCATGTCAGGACTGGGTTGCTGTAGTTTTCCATCGACTTTAATAACAGGGCATGGTAGTATTGCGAGATGCCCTAAGAGATCTCCTGCATTCTAGACATACTTTTCTTTACCTCCATTATGTAATATCAATTTGATTTTCTCTTGGTAATCAGAATCAATGACACCAGCCAATATGGTAAATCCCTTTTTTGCTTGTTGGTCCAGAGGCATAAGGAGACCAAGGTGGCCAGGTAGAATTCTTAACTTTTAGTTCAATGCAATCAGTGATGTGTCTCCCGGTGGGAGCATTCCTCCCTTAAAATTAAGACCTCAAGACCCACAAAGCACAAGGTCACAGGGAGAGGAAGCAAAAATTTTGTGAGTGTATCACTAGGGGTCATAGTGAGTGGAGCCACTTTCATTTCCACCCCTTGATTCCTGGGCCCTTGAATCCTATTTATGGGAGAAACAGCACCATATATTGGACGTTTGTTTAGAGTATATACAACATCCTGGAGAACACTGCCCCAACCCTGCGAGGTATTGCCACCTAGCTAGCACCATAATTGTGTCTTTAGAAGGCCATTCCATCCTTCTATCAATCCAGCTGCTTCAGGATGATGGGGAACATTGTAAGACCAGAGAATTCCATGAGCATGGGCCCATTACTGCACTTCATTTGCTGTGAAGTGAGTCCCATGATCCAAGGGGATACTGTTTGAGATAACCACGATAAGGCATTCTGTAAGTCCACAGATGCTAGTTTTGGTAGAAGCATTGTGTGCAGGAAAGGCAAATCCGTATCCAGAGTAAGTGTCAATTCCAGTAAGAACAAAACTATGCCCTTTACATGATGGAAGTGGTCCAAGATAATCAACCTGCCACCAGGTTGCTGGCTGATCACCTTGAGGAATGGTAACTCTGGAACTCAGTGTTGATCTCTGCTGCTGGCAGATTAGGCACTTAGCAGTGGCTGTAGCCAAGTGGGCCTTGGTAAGTGGAAGTCTATGTTGTTAAGCTCATGCAAATTCTCCACCCATGCCACCACGGATACTTTGTTCATGAGCCCATTGGGCAATGGCGGGAGTGGCTAAGGAAAGAACATGACTGGTTTCCTATCTACTTGATTGTTAAAATCCTCTTATCCTGAGGTCACACTTTTGTGATTATTCACATGAGACATAAATATCTTCACTTCTTTGGCCATTCAGAAGGGTCTATCTGCATACTTCTTCCCCATACCTCCTTGTTTCCAATTTTCCAATCATGTTCCTTCCAAGTCCCTGCCCATCCAGCCAAACCATTGGCCATGGCCCACGAATCAGTATACAATCACACCTCTCGTCATTTCTCCTTCCAAGCAAAGCAAGCAACCAGGTGCACTGCTTAAAGTTCGGCCCATTGGGAGGCTTTCCTTTCATCACTGTCCTTCAGGGAGGTCCCAGAAAGGGGCTGTAGTGCTACTGCTGTCCACTTCTGAGTGGTGGCTGCATATCATACAGAACCAGCCATAAACCAGGTAAGAGTTTTCTCTACCTCAGTCAATTGCTCATAAGGAACTCCCTTTGAGGCCATAGGTAGAGACTGGGAGATGAAAGATAATGTGACAGGAGTGGAGACCATGGGCATTTGGGTCACTTCATGCAAATTACTTGTACCTTTTACTTGTACCTTCAGGTCCTGCTTGGGCCTGATCTCATATATACCACTTCCATTTAATGGTGGAGTGCTGCTGTACATGTCCAACTTTATGACTCTGTGGGTCACACAACATCCAGGTCATGATGGACAGCTCAGGCTGCGTGGTGACTTGATTAAGAATTCAGTCGTTACTAAGGCCCAGTAACAAGCCAAAAGCTATTTCTCAAAAGGAGAGTAGTTATCTGCAGAGGATGGCAGGGCATTGCTCCAATATCCTAAGGGTCTGCACTGTGATTCACTAATAGGGGCCTGCCAAAGATTCCAAACAGCATCTCTATCTGCAACTGACACTTCAAGCACCATTGGATCAGCAAGATCATATGGCCCAAGTGGCAGAGCAGCTTGCACACCAGACTGAACCTGTTGCAGAGCCTTCTCTTGGTCTGGGCTCCATGCAAAACTAGCAGCTTTTTGAGTCACTTGATAAATAAGCTGGAGAACTACACCCAAATAAGGAACATGTTGCCTCCAAAATCCAAAGGGGCACACTAGGCATTGTGCTTCATTTTTAGTTGGGGGGTGGGGGTGGGGGAGATGCATTTTCAGTTATGCCTCATTTTAGAAGGAATATCTCGACATGGCCCACACCACTGCCCCTAGAAATTTAACTAAGGTGAAAGGCACCTGAATTTTTGTTGGATTAATTTTCCACCCTCTAGCACACAAATGTTTTGCCAATAAGTCCAGAGTCATCGACACTTCTTCCTTACTAGGTCTGATCTTCATAATGTCATCAATGATATGGACCAGTGTGACATCTTGTGGAAGAGAAAGGTGATCAAGTTCCCTGTAGATTAAATTATGACATAGGGTTGAAGAGTTGATATACCTATGAGGTAGGACACTGAAGGTGTATTGCTGCCTTTGCCAGCTGAAGTCAAACTGCCTCTGATGGTCCTTTGAAACAAGTATGGAGAAAGGCATTAGGCAGATCAATAGCTGCCTATTAGGTTCCAGGAGATGTATTAATTTGCTCAAGCAATAAAACTACATCTGGAACAGCAGCTGCAGTTGAAGTCACCGCCTGGTTAAGCTTTTGATAATCTGTTGTCATTCTCCAAGATCCATCTATTTTTTGCACTGGCTAAATTGGTGAGTTGAATGGGGATGTGGTGGGAATCACCACCCCTGCATCCTTCAAGTCCTTGATAGTGGCAGTAATCTCTGAAATCCCTCCAGGAATGTGGTATTGCCATTTGGTTTACTATTTTCCTAGGTAGGGGCAGTTCTAACAGCTTCCACTTGGATTTTCCTACCATAATAGATCTTAGTAAAGGATCAAATCATGGTTTCCTGTCAGTTGCTCAGTATATCTATTCCAATTATGCATTCTGGAACTGGAGAAATCAGTACACGGTGGGTTCAGGGATGCACAGGACCCACTGTCAGATAGGCATGAGCTAACATTCTATTAATAACCTGACCTCCATAAACCCCTACCTTGACTGGTGGGCTGCAGTGATGTTTTGGGTCCCCTGGAATTATTGTCAGTTCAGAGACAGTATCCAGTAATCCCCTAAAAGCCTGATTATTCCCTTTTTCCCAATGAACGGTCACTCTCATAAAAGGTCATAGATCCCTTTGGGGAATGCTAGAAGAAAAATTAACAGCATACATTTTTGGCAGTGTAGTGCCAGGGGGACTTTCCTTAAGGGGACCCGGCCTCCCCTTCATTCAATAGGTTGTGTGTCTGTAAACTCAATCAAGTTTGCGAACTGATTGAAGGGCTATGACTCTCTATTCTGGAGATTAAGGTTAGACTGCTGTTTATTTGACCTATAATTCTTCTACTTGTACAGATCAAGTAAATATTTAGTAGATTTCCTATCTATTTCACTCTTAAAGTCACCGTGACTAAGTAGCCAATGCCATAAGTCCATACAACTATTCTGATTAGTGCTTTGATTCTGCTGTCTGTTATGGTAGCCATGCTCACTTTGTCTTTGTCAATTGAGTGCTGCCACTAGGCTCCTTCCACCATGGGGTCTAATCAGCCCCAATGTAATTAGGTATCTTAATTCAGTTAGGGCAGTTCCCACTATCAAATCTAACTTACATAAAATAGTAATCACAGCAGTCTTCAATGATGATGGGACTCCATTCACAAATTTGCTGCTCATCATTTTGGTAAAAGGTGTGTCCTCCTGGCACTGTATGTGTGGGTCTGTGGGTCTAAGCTGATAAATCTACTCTAACATGCCAATTTCCCTAAGCCTTTGGATACATTCTTCTACTGTATACCAAGGCAGGTCTGGTACTACAACCTGATTTAGCGTAGGCCACCGCGTAATCCATGCTTCAGTGATGCAACAAAATAAATTACTAGATTCTTTCCTAACCTCTTGAGCTAAACCATTGAATGAACAATCTGTGCTTAGTAGGCCCATATCAATAAACTCAGATGAATCCATCTTTATGTTCCTTGCACCATTATCCCACACCCTTAATAACCATTTCCACACATATTCCCCAGGATTCGATTTATACATATTAGAAAAGTCAAGCAGTACTTTTGGAGTGTGGTGTACCTCCTCCTGGGCCACACTTTGTACTTCACCTTTTGGGGCTCACTGGGAATTAAGTTTAGTTATAAAAGCCAAAATGGGTGGTGGGGATGTATTTTGAGAACATTGAGCACTGTCTTGTAAGACATCTGCCTCAGGTGATGCCTCGGGCAATGACTTAGACAAAGGCTCTTAGACACATCTGGGTTAATCTCTTCAGGTTTTGGAGGGGCTAATGGTTTTACTGGGAAGGGTGGCTTAGCAGACAAAGATGGAGTAATCTCTTCAGATGGGAGTGAGAGGGCTGGTTCTGTTGGCAGGAGTGATTCAACCGAATTTAGGGGCTCTGTGTCCTCAGTTTCCTATCTGCCCATATGTCCCCATCCCAAGTTTCAGATCCATTTCTTCCCAATCAACACTCTCACTTTAACTTTAGACACTACTCAAGGTTTGAAATTCAGTTGGCATTGTACTTCAGCCACTCTTATGATAAGACTCTGAGTCTGGTTTTCAGCAATATCATCTCTGTAAGTACAAGAAATAAGGTTTTCTTTCAAGGCATAAGTGGAAACTTTGAGGTCGTTTATGCAGCACTTGAGCTTTGACTCTGAAGCCCTGAGCTCATCTCTTTCTTTCATCACATTGTCTAGCGAACGTAGGACCAACCAACCAACTTCCTTATAGTTCTCATTGTGACATAATTGTAGAAAGATATCAAACATGTGATCACCCAGATGCTCGCCTCTCACCAATACCTGATCTATTGGTGGTGACATGTTGTGCGTATGTCTATTGCCATGTCATGCCATGGATTGTCAGTGCCCCCTTTACTACTGGAAGCAGTCATCAACATCTTTAAGACTAACCAGACTTGAGAACCAATTTAGAAAACTCATCCTTACAAATTTTATTTCTCTAGAACCACTCTCAGTACCAAATGTCTTAGCTTGGATTCTCTAGAAAAGCAAAACCAGTGAAGCATCTCAATCTCTCTCTCTCTCTGTCTTTCTTCCTCTCTCTATATATATATACATGTATACATATATATATACACACACACATACATTTATTTATATCAAGGAAACGGATCATGCGGTTGTAGAAGCTGAAAAGTCCCAAGTCCGTGGATCAGGCTGGAGGCTTCTCCTGACTCAGGTAGCTGCAGGGGCTGGTGAACCCAAGATCAACAGGTCAGACAACAAGCCTCTGACTCACAGGCTGCTGAGGCTGACAAATCCCAAAACTGGTAGGTAAGCTGGCAGACCACTGGCTCACAGACTGCAGAGTCTGACAAATCCCAAGATTGGCAGGTAAGCTGCTAGCTGAAGTCCCAAGAACTGGAAGTCAGATGAACAGGAGCCAGCTGCAGGATCTAGAGAGAGCAAAAGCCAGGAATCCCTGCCAGAAAGTCTACCTATATTAGGTGCAGGCCACACTCCCAAAGAAATTCCCTTTCAACTGACTGGCTACTCACAGCAGATCCCATCATGGAGGTGATCACTTTATATCAGATCTCATCATGGAGGTAATTACATCATTATATGACTGCCAAACAACATCATAACTGCCAAATCACTGAGAATCATGGCCCAACCAAGCTGACACACAACCTTAATGATCGTCACACTCTTTTATTTTATTTTGTTTAAGTCTATTTTCTCTCTGTTGTTGAGATTGGGTAATTTCTGCTAACCTGCCTTTAAGTTTTCTGATTCTTTTCCTCTATCATTTCCATTCAACTATTGAGCACATCCATTTAAGGATTTTTTTTTAGTTATATATTTTTTCAGTTCGAAAATTTCCATTTGTTTCTTCTTTATATCTTCTATTTTTAACTAAAATTTTGTTTGCAGAGACTTTGACTTTTTTAATTTGTTTTCAGCAAGATTTTAGTTGCTTGTTGACACATTTTTATGATAACTACCTTTCATCTTTGTCATTGTGGTATTGGTATCTGCCAGGTGTCTTTTCTCATTCAAGATGGTTTTCCTGCATTTTGGTAGGACAAGTGACTTTCTATTGAAGTGTGGACATTTTTGGAATTGTGCTATAAGACTCTGGATCTTATTTAAATCTTTTAATTTAGCAGGCCTCCTGTGATGTCACTCCCATGGAAAAAAAGGGGACACTGCCTCATTATTGCTAGATGGGAGTGGACATCCACGTCTCCCATTTGGCCTCTGTTGACACCTGATGGGGAGAACTTTGTTACTGCTAGGTGGGGATGGAAATCACACTGGCTGGAAGGGTAGGATTGCCTTGTTTCTGTTCTTTATGTGGCCTCCACAGGCATCAGAGTGGAGGTAATCTTCTCACCACTGGCTGGTGGTGAAAGTCCTGACTTTCAACTAGGCCTCCTATGATACCCAAAATAAAACAAACCAGTTGCTGTCCAGTCGATTCCTACTCATAGCAAACATATAGGACAGAGTAGAACTGCCCCACAGGGTTTCCAAAGAGCGGCTGGTGGATTCAAACTGCCAACCTTTTGGTTAGCAGCCATAGCTCTTAATCACTACACCACCAGGGCTCCCCACTGACACCACTCCAGTGGAAAAGGGGAGGGTACTTCATTATCAAAGGGTTGGGTGGAAGTCTAGGCTCCATATGTGTTCTGCAGTAACACTGCAGTGGGACAATCCTCTGCTGTAGAGTCTGTTTCGACTCATAGCAACCCTACAGGACAGAGTAAAACTGCCCCACAGAGTTTCCAAGGAGCGCCTGGTGGATTCAAACTGCTGACCTTCTGGTTAGCAGCTGAAGCTCTTAACCACTATGCCACCAAGGTTTCCACAGTGGGACAGGGGAGCTTATTATCATCTAGCAGTGATTAGAGACCCAGTTCCCTACTCTGTCTTCTCTGACAACACTCTGATGGGAGATTGGAATACCTCATTACAGCCTGGTGGAGATGGAAGTCTAGACCCCAGACTTGGCATTGACTGATGGGAGATGAATCACACTCTTTTCTGTGGTGCTTGGGTAGAGTAGAGTGGTCATTGTCTGAAAGTTTTCTTTCTTGCTAGTCTACCCCTTTCTTGGTATTTTGGCTAGAGTAAGCAGGCTTTTGTTGAGGCTTTTTTGACTGTGCCTATTGGCATTTCCAGGGTGCTGGCTTCTTCAGCTCTAAATACGTGATACAAAAGCCAAAAAGAAAACCCAGGAACTCACCATTGTCTTTTTCCTTGGGTTCAAGTTTTCCTTAGCTGGTCTGTCTTCTTCTCTTAACCTTTCAGTGTATTCTTATGTTTGCTTTGGATATAATGTCTAGGGCTTTCAGCTGTACTTAGCAGGAAGAAATAAGGAAAACATATCTATTTCATTTTCCTGGAAGTCTGTTAAAATATGATTTTAAAAGAGGATTCTAGAATATCATTTAGGAATTACTTGCAATATCTAGTAGCACAATTAATAAAAAAGATCTTTCTTCATATACAAGCTATTTTTTTCCTTTTAAAAATACATTATCATTTCCTGTTGATGGATAGTACTTGGGGCTTAAAAAATGTATTTCCTTTCAGTGACTTGCGTTCATTTCCACATTATGAACCTAGGGACCTCACCTCACTACTACAGTCCCTAAGAAACTTAGCATGCAGCAATTTGTATTTACAAAGCTCACTAACAGCATTAGCCTGACTATACTGAATTGGATTACATGAAAAGCTTTGAATTTCTACAGCATTCTCATCCACTTTTCCTTCCACTGCCATTTGAAATTTTAGACACAGCAAAGAAACTGGAAAAGGATCAATCAGAACAAGTAAAATATAAATTAGGATCTATTACTTGGATCCAAAGCCTGGAAAATCTGGCAAATACAATTTCTAATTGGTATTTTTAAAGCTGTAAAAAATTATAACAATCAAAATAATTCTATAAAACTTTTATAATCTTTTCTGCAAAATGTTTTTTAAAAATCAATAACCATATGCAGAGCTCTTATAGAAATTCAGGATCAGCATATTGTGGCTTATTCATGACCATTGTACTGCCACCATAGCTCCAATAGCACTGGAAGTTTCTGAGCACGCCACTGCCTAAAACTGTACAGCTGTACCCAAAACATTGCTTGCCTCAATAAATGCCTATTGGTTCAATGCTGAATGTATTAAACATGTATTGCTATCTTCCTTTCCAGGTTTTTATTCTGGTAGTGGAGAAAAGGCACCAACATTCCAGAAGAGCATTACTCAACTACTACTAACAGTTGTCATTACTGTTGAGTTGACTCCAGTTCATGGCGCCCCCATACACAACAGAATGAAATACTGTTCGGTCCTGTGCCACCTTCATGATTGCTATTATGCTTGAGTCTATTGTTGTGGCCCTGGTGATGCAACAATTAAGCACTCGAACCCACCCAGTGGCTCCACAGGAGAAAAAAACCTGGCTATCTGCTCCCATAAAGATTACAGCCTAGGAAATCCTATAGGTCAGTTCTACTCTGCCACATGGACTCGTTATGAGTTGAAAACCAATTCAATGGCACCTAACAACAGCAATAAATCCACTTCTGCTCTCACAAGTTTTATGTTAGCTTCTAGCCGGCCAAGGTCTTTTCTGGAGTTCTAAGTCCCATTGAGCTATACTCATGTGTTACTTTGAGTCAAGAAGTGTAAAAATGGCCTAGGGGCAGGGTCTGACCTCCTCTAACTTCACAAGGGGGAAGGAGAATCAAGATCAACAGCTCAAGGCTGACTCCTATGAGGTGGAGGTCAGACATGACTCCTTTCTCCACCATCTTTACCAAGTCTGACACCAACCGTCCCTCCCACAGCACTCTCTGCTGGGTTTGATAATTCATTGCAATGGCCACACAGAACTCACAGTCAACACTCACGATTATGGGGTTTATTAGGGAGTAACAGGTTAAAATTCAGGCTCAGGAACAATCAAGGATACACTTCTTCCATCGGGACAGGCTCTTCCCAGCCATGCTCACAGGCATGCCTCTCCCTGGCCCTAGGCCTCTGCCCAAAGGCACTCAGCTTTCTCTCTCCATGGACCAGGAATCCCACTGTGCTGGCTCCTGCTGCCAGACCTCTGTTGCCAGGTCTCTCCTGCCACTTCTTCTCACTTTTTTCAAGGTAACAGCTTGCTCACTCTCTCTCTCTGTCTTCTGGTTCCAGGAGCTTCTCAGAGCAGGAATTCTGGGCCCAAAGGACATTCTGGCTCCTGGCTGTTCCTCTCAGGTGGTAGTGGGATCTTCTCCTTCCCACCTCTAGGGTGGCTCATTTCAAGCCCAGCAGGATGGCAAAACTAACCAATCCCCTTGGTGGGCCACAATTACCCTAGCACACATTCCCACCCACTTGGGTGGGAGTTATAAGACCTTGGCTAGAAAGGCCACACAAAAGCAATCCATAGCACTGCAAGAAGTATGCCAGTAGGGAAGATGCCTGAAAATTTTTGATTTAGGCCACTTCTTCCATGTCTTGTGCAGTAGGACCAAATCTCTCCTAATCCAGCAATACAAAGCCATCAAGAACTCTCTTACCCTTACCCTTTCTACAATGCACTCTGCACTATCTATGGTCCATTTTGTCTACGCTCTTTGGAACTGCATATTTTGAAGAATTATAGATAAAATAAGTGATCTTATGAACATATAAGAGATAAACTCCAAATATTATATTCATATATTTTTAAAATGAATGACATACTTTATCAAAGTCTAAATATTTGACTCACACTCAATATGTGTTTCTATATCATTTTTTATTATTCATAATTTCCTTATTCTGGTTCTAAGTATGTGTTACTTCTATGCATTGAATAGCACACAATGGATTTTTTTAATAGAAAAATTATGAAGTCTAAAATTATAAGATAGTAAACAACATATGGGCAGGGTTTGGGTCTTTTTCATTTTCGTATCCTCTGCAGCCAATAGCAGTACAAATATTTTCAATAAATGAATGAATGAGTACATTCTAAGTTCTGTAACCTTCACTCCAAGGAGTCACATTACAAACATATATAAAATAGCAAAATTATACCCTTCACAGATTGTGTCTATCTTGACAAACCTATGGGATAACAGCGATATAATAACCCACCTCCCATTTCCCCTTATGAAACAGCAAGATGGGTTGTCTATCCCCTTCATCAACTCTCTTCCTTCCTTTTCTTACCACTGGAAAGGAGTCTTTTAGCATAAAAACTGCACTAATAGATGCCCTGAGAAATAATCAATATTAGCAAGAGAAAATTTGTTTCTGGATTAAAGTTGCTCATTATGAAGAATATGAAAGACAGAATTCCATCCTAGGTAGGACAGTAGAGATCTGCCAGGGTTAAGAACTATCACTATCCTCCCATGATGGAGAGAGCAAAAGAGTCCATCGCTGAGATTTCAAAGGATTGGGATTTTTGCAATAAGAAGGTGGAAGAGAGTTAAAGATCAGTAAAAGAAGTCTAGGGATGATGAGAGTGGCAAGGGGAGAAATCCAGACAGGACCCCTGGATTCTCATCTGAGGCTAACTGACAATCTTTTGGGGAAAATTAAGAAATACTCTACAGCATTTTCTCTACTCGTTGTCTTAAATTTTTTAGTTGTTCTACTCTATCATTAATTTTTGGAATATACACTTTGAATATAAGGAATTTATTTATAAATTAAATCCAGGTGCTAATGCACTATTGAAAACCCTAGTGGTGTAGTGGTTAAGAGCTATGGCTGCCAACCAAAAGGTCTGCAGTTTGAATCCACCAGATGCTCCTTGGAAACTCAATGGGGCAGTTCTACTCTGTCCTATGGGTCACTGTTAGTCAGAATCAACTTGACAGAAACAGGTTTTTTTGTTTTTGTTTTTGTTTTTAATGCTCTATTAAAACATTGTTAAAATACATGCAGAGGAAAATATAAAAGGATAAGCTAAAAAATAAAAATAAACTGAAACTATTGTATTTCCTTTGGACCCTAGATATTTGGATCATCTTGTCTACCCACTGAAGTGTTTTTATCACATTTTGGGATACTTCTTTGGATTATTTGTGTGTATTATTATGTTCTTTTAATTTTGGCCACTGGCATGCCATTCTTGATGCACAACAGGGCACAACAGAAGGAAAAACACGAACACAAGTCTATCTCAAGAAAATCAATGATAACCTGATGATAAGTAAATCAAAATCTAACCATATCATTCAGGTTCATGGAGTCACCAGGCACCACTAGCCAACAAAATGTGAAGAAGATCTATCATAAATAGTTAAAGGGTTGTCCTATGGAAGAAGAATGAGACTTGTGTTAGATATTGCCAAGGGCAGAGTTTTATTACAACATGTGGTATCTTGAAGTGGATAAACTCAGGCTTGATACGAAGAACTTTATAACTAAACAAGTCAACTTGTTGTAGAAGGGGTTCCCTCAGAATGCAATGAGTTCTATCACTAAAGCTACTCAAGTTTAGGCCAGACATCAAAGTCTAGGGATAAAAATCAGTTATTTCAAAGATCAGCAAGTCTTAAATGGGAATTGGCTGGGTTGGGTTAAACTTTCTCTTAACACCAACATTCTGAACAGTCTATGAAAGATGAGCTCAGCCTATGAGAGTTCACCTGCAAACTCTCACAGAAAAAAAAAAAAGAAACAAAGATGAAGGAAAAAAAAAAAGTCAAAGCATAAATAACTGAAAATAGATGCTAACATGGAAGTAACACCTCTTCTACAATTAATTGCTGGTGTGATTCTCCTCTAATTAGAGGGCTGCGAATGTGTCTTTTGTTTTAAATATTCTGTCAAAATGGTTAAATCCAAGCATGGTTTACGCAGCTCTAATAGAATATATTTTGGAGTAGGATTTGTGGAATTCCTGTCAGTACCTGTCATTATTCTATCTGATTTTATTGACTAAAATTGCCTTCTCAGGTGATACTTCCCTGATTAATGAGGGTATTGTTTTCAGTGAAGAAAGTAAACTCTTCTCTTAATGAATGCATTAAAGAATTAACTGTATGTCAGTCCGTTTTATAGAACTGGTATTTTTAAGCCCTGTTAGAATTGTTTTATGGACTTCCTAACTGTTGTAACACGTTAGGAAGTAATTACATTAGATGTTACTGCTGAGCCTGGCAAGACTTGGTCAGTAGTTTAAAGGCACTGTTCCAATAATGCAGTCAGCTCACTAGTAGCTGAGTGACTCTAATTGAAATAACCTGACTGCACCATTAGTCCAAATGAGTATTTCAATCCCATTTTGGCTTCATTTGATATCAAAATTAAGAAGATATTACTTACAAACATAAGCGTTCTTATAACATTACCCTCAAGATTCAGAGCAGTGGGAATATATTATAGTTAAAATCACATACTAATAAGAATTTTTAATCATTTGTTTGTTTTTGATTACAACTCGCTGTGACATAGCTAGTTAAATCAAAGAAAGCCCGATGATATGATGAATCCCAGTATGTCAATGTATGATGATCACTGTTAAATGAAGGTCATATGGACTTTATGTTGAAACTGTTGACAGAGCTCACCACGGAGTGTGATGGAGATTATCCTTAATAACTGTGGTAACCAGGCTACTAAAAGATGGTCTCCCAATGAGTATCACCTCCTGGGATTCAGAAACCTGTGTAGTCTTCTCCCATATTGTATCAGGGTTGATCTGTATGACCAAGAGAATGCAGACAGGTGGTGGCATGTCACCTGTAAGATTAGGTTGGGCCTCTCTTAGATCACTCACCCTAGGTGACTACTATGTTAGGAGGACACTCAGGCAGTCTATAGAGAGGACTAGTTGGCAAGGAATTGAGGTGTCTGGGCCCAGAAACTCTGTGAAATAATAAATGTTTGTTGCTGTAAGCTTCTAGGTTTGGCGTGATTTTTTATGCAGCAATGGATAACTAATATCACAGATTTTGGTGTCTGGAACTTGGGTACTGCAATAACAAAAATCCTAAAATGTGGGAGTAACTTAGGAACTGAAGAGTGGGCAGAAGCTGAAAAGCTGTAAAGATTTTGAGGAGAGTGTTAGGGAAAGCTTTAAGTAACTTGAACACAAGGGTTTAGAGGGAAGCGAACAAACTCTTATTGAAACTGGAGTCTAGCAATACTGCTGGAGACCCTGGGTAGTGTAAACGGTTAGCATGCTCAGCCGCTAACTGAACAGTTGGAGGTTTGAGTCCACCTGAAGGCACCTCAAAAGAAAGGCCTAGTGATCTACCTCTGAAAAATTGTAAACCCTATGGAGAGTTCCGGCAAAATGGCGCTCTAGGCAGAAGCACCATGCCGTCCCTCCACAGCAAAGATCCGAAAAACTAAGCCAAACAGAGAATACAACAATCCTGAAACCCTAAAACATCAAATGAAGAGATAAAGAACTCAGCCAAGCACCAAATGGAGTGAGACAACTGACAGAGAATGGACAGCAAGGAGAGATTCATGCAGAGGTTCCCCTACCAACTAATGCAGCGCGGACCCACCATCTTGGACTCATATCGGAGATCAGAAAACAGGGGGTACGAGAAAGCAGCCTCACAAAGGTCCAGCGGGAGACAAAACAACCGGTAATTTGCAGTGTGCGATTTCCCAACCCCCACCCCTCTTCGCCCCGGCTTGGCCTCCTCTGCTTCCCGCGGCCACAGTCTCTTGACCAGGAAGCACCAGCTGCTTGGATTCCACACACCCAAGTGGGCGGCTCTCTGGGTGCCATTTGTTGGCTGCTAGTGTTGCTTTTTTTTCTGCTTCTTTTGATTTGTCACTTGCCTCTTCCCACCTCCCCCTCCTTCCACTAGAGTGCTTGGCTCCGTGTGCCACCTTTGCTTCCTCCTGAGGGGCTGCATAGCGCTGGCAATTTGTGATATATGCTTTCCCACTCTCTAACCTTCTTCACCCACACTCGGCCTCCTCTGCTTGCCGCGGACACGGTCTCTTGTCCTGAAACACCAGCCCGCACTAGCTGGCTCTCTGAGTGCCATTTGTTGGCTGCTGGTGTTGCTTTTTTTTTTTTTTCTGCTTCTTTTGATATCTTGCTTGCCTCTTGCCGCCTCACCCTCCTTTCATTCGAGTGCCTGCCTCCGTGCGCCATCTTTGCTTCTTCCTGAGGGGGTGCGGAGCTCCATTCAAGTGTGGAGCTGCTTCCCGGTCTGGGCTAACGCACTGGTGGGATCACGGGGCTTTTGTTCGTTTGTTCATTTTGAATTGTTTGTCTCTTCTCTTTTCCCTTTCTTGAGTTGGGAGCCCTTTCTGGCCAGGGATAGCTGCGTGGCAGGGAACCCCCCTTCAGCTTCCACAGATGTACAGAGGGATCCCTTAGGACATTTCTTTTTTTGTGGGTTTTTTTTTTTTTCTGTTTTTTTGGGGGGCATTTCTTGTTCTTTTTTTTTTAATTTGTTTTGTTTTCTTTTCCCTCTTTTTCCCTTTTTGTCTTTCTTCATTGCTCACTCTCTCATCTCTCTATATCTTCCTTCTCTTTCTGATCCCTGAATACCAGGCGTTGTATACCTCTACGCCTTCTAGCCAGGCTGTACTGCAACAACTGAGAGCGACTTCCCCAGACCTCATAGCTGCATCGGTGGGATCCCTGGGAACTTTGCAGTTCTTTAACCTTTCTGATTTTTATTTATT
>NW_004443956.1:324782-351744 GCF_000243295.1 Trichechus manatus latirostris
AAAAAAAAGACCAGATTTACTGGCCTAAAGGAGACTGTAGAAACATCGAGAGTATGGCCCCCAGACACCCTTTTAGCTCAGTGGTGAAGTTACCTCCAAGGTTCACTGTTCAGCCTGGGAGTGGACAGCCCCGTAAAACCAAATGAGACTAACGAGGTACAGGAGCCCAGTGACAAGGGCCGGAGGGCAGAAGGGGACAAGGAAATTGGTGATAGGGAACCCAAGACTCAGTAAGGGTATTGTTGATGTGTTGTGAGATTGTTAACCATTTTCATAGGGCAACATTTGTAGTAACTGTTAAATGAGAAACTATTTTGTTCTGCAAGCCTTCATCTTAAGTGAGAATAACAGCACAATCTGAAGAGCGCAGTCAATGTCTCTGAATCGTGTATGTAGAAATTTTTGAAGTGGTTATCTTTGGCTATGTGTATTTTCATCAAAAAAAAAAAAAGGTTGAGAAGTTAGAGGGTTAATATGTTGTGGGGTTGTTAACCAATGTCATAAAACAACATGTGTACTACTGTTTCATGTGAAAGTATTTCTTCTGTAAGCCTTCACCTGAAGTACAATAAAATATAAAAATAAAAATAAAAAAACAAACAAACAGAAAACCCTATGGAGCACAGTTTTACTCTGACACACATTGGGTTGTCATAAGTTGAAGTCAACTTCACAGCAACTGGCTGAGTTGAAGGTGTATTACACTAATAATATTATGCTATTATACTAATGGAGCCCTGGTGGTACAGTGGTTAAGAGCTTGGCTGCTAACCAAAAGGTCACCAGTTTGAATCCACCAGCTGCTCCTTGGAAACCCACTGGGACAGTTCTCTGTCCTATAGGGTTGCTATGAGTTGGAATCGAGTAGATGGCAACATGTTTGTTTTTTTTATTATACTCAGAAATATATGATAACAAATCCATTAAAATACATCTTTCAAAATATTCAATAAGAAATAGAAAATTTGGAGAAACTCATAAGCATGCAAAAAACTGAAATGGTACTCAAAAACATGTATCCCACTCCAGCACCCTCCCACAAATAAAAAATAATCCTAGATGGCTTTATAGGTGAGCATTACCAAATTATCCAGGAAATTGTATTCCATACGTTATTCAGGTCCCCCCCACCCCTCGCCGGGAAACTAAAAAAGATTATTTTGAATCCAATATATTTCTTGTTTAAAAAATCAGGTATGGATTACATAAGAAGATAAAATTTTAGGCATATTTATCTTATTAACATAAACGTAGAAATCTACAATAAAATATCCAACCTAATTCCACAGTGCATCTACAAAAGTTATAGTACATCCTGATAACATAAGATTTAGCCCCAAAATTCAAAGGTAGTTATTAGCAAAGGTAAAGGCTATTAGCAAAGAAACCCCAAATTCTAGTAACTTAAATGATACGGAAGTATATTTGTCTCTCGTGGCAGATTCTGCATGGTTTAGAGTGGTGAGATAGTTCCACCATGCTTAACCTAGGGCTTCTAAAGTCACTCCTATCATTGTCATTTCCAGTAAACAGAAAAGGAGAAAAAGCCATCATCCAGGGCAAGTGCTGTGTCTTATGTCACTTAATCACATGGCTCCAACTAGCTTCAAAGAAGGCTTGCTTGAAATATAGGCTTTAACTGGGTGGCCCCGTACCAAAGAAGAGGGGAGAAATATTCTTGGGGTCAAGTAGCAGTCTACAACAGATGGTTCAACCTCATAAAATCAATCACTGTAATCCATTACACTAACAGACTCATGGAAAAAAAAATTCATATCATTATTTCAATAGAGTCAAATAAATCATTTAAAATTTTTAAACTTATAATAAAAAATAATAATCTATCAATTTAAAATAACTAGAGAACTTTCTTGATCTGGTAAAGATTATATAATAAAATTATACAGTTAATAGAAAAAATGTAGAATCATTTTCTTTAAGATTGAAAAAGAGAAGAATGTTTAATATAACAACTCTCTTAACTAGCATGTGTACTGAGTACTCCATCCATACCCTGGCCAGTGCTATAGGAAAAGAAAAGAAATGAGGTGTAAATATTGGATGGGAAGTCATAATACTCTAATTATTGGCAACTGAGTAGCTCTATCAGCCCACTTCCTGCTTGTAGAATTTAGGAAGCCAGATAGTCCTCTTTTGCTTCATTCAGACTCTGTCCACTTCAGTCTAAGATGGCAATATTTCTGCTGATATAATATTATCAAACCCTTTGATCTCCTGGGTATGTCACCAGACCCATACCATTAGACAAAAGGGTTCTCTACAAATCCTTCCTGGATAACCCCATCTCTATTCCTGGCTTCTGCTTAGATGATTGGATCCATGAGTCTCCCAAGTAATCTCTTCAATAAAAAGTTGTCCAGTCACACCCTTGGCTTTCACTCCAGAGCATGCTTTCCCAACAATGAGTTTTCTACTCTTATCATCCTTTGCAATCTAGATAGGCTGAGAACCTCCCAAATCACCACCTGCCTGTTCCTTCCTACTTAATAGTTCTTCAGTTAATCTCTTTCCTCTCATATTTTACTACAAGCAGCAAGGAGAAACCAAGCCACAATTTCAACACTTTGCTTGGAAACTTCCACAGTAAAATGTCCAAGTTCAGTGCTAACAAGTTCTGCTTTCCACAAAACTGTAGAACACAATTCAGCCAAGTTTTCTGCCACTTTATAATAAGGTTGCCTTTTTTCCAGTTGCCAATAACATGTTGCTCATTTCCTTCTGAGACATGATCTGTTTATGTCCATATTTCAACCAACATCTGTTCATGGCAATGTATGTACTCTCTAAGATATAAGAAATGTCTCTATAGTGCTCTTAACTTTCTTTAGTCATCTTTAATGTTATTTCTACAACGTGTTTCTCCTCAAGGTAATCTAGTCTTTTTCTATCTACTTGTTGCCGTCAAGTCGACTGTGACTCATAGCGACCCTACAGGACAGAGTAGAACTGCTCCATAGGGTTTGCAAGGAGTGCCTGATGGATTTAAACTGCCAATCTTTTCGTTAGCAGCTATAGCTCTTACCCAGTATGCCAACAGGGTTTCCTTTTTTATCAAGTACTTCAAAATTCTTCCAGCCTCTATCCATCATCCAATTCAAAAGCCACTATATTTTTAGACATTTGTTATAGCAACACCCTACTTTCAGGTACCAGAATCAGTATTAGATTCCTGGAGCTGCTGTAACAAATGAACACAAACTTTGTGGCTCACAACAATAGAAATTTATTCTCTCACAGTTCTACAAGCCAAAAGTCCAAAATCAAAGTTTCAGCAGGCTGTCCTCTGAAGGCTCTAGGGGAGAATACATTCTTGCCTCTTCCGGTTTCCAATAGTTTCAGATGCTGCTTGGCTTGTAACAAAATAATTCCAATCTCTGCCTCCATCTTCCCATGGCTAACTTCTCTGTTTTTTGTCTTATAAGGATACTTGTCATTGGATTTTGGGTCCACCTGGTTATTTCAAAGAAGCCCTGGTGGCACAGTGTTTAAAGCACTTGGCTGCTGCTAACCAAAAGGTTGGTGGTTTGAACCCACCAGCTGCCCCATGTGAGAAAGATATGACAATCTGCTTCCATAAAGATTTACAGCCTTAGAAACCCTATGGGGCAGTTCTACTCTGTCCTGTCAGGTTGCTGTGAGTCTGAGTTGACTTGTCGTCAGTGGGTTTGGTTTGGTTTTGGTTTTGGTTATTCCAAGATGATTTCTTCTCAAGATCTTTAACTTAATGATATTTGCGAAGAGCCTTTTTTTTCCAAATTAGGTCACATTCATAAGAACAAGGGAGTAGGACTTGGACATACCTCTTTGAGGACCAAAATTCAAACTTCTATAGCCCTCCTCTTGCATTTTCCACTATTTTATGATAACAGGAAAGGACATACAGGCATTTTCTGCTTTTTGAAAGTTCACTTGACACTATTTTGCTTTTTACAGGTACATTTGTACCTGTTTTCACTAACCAAAGAAATCCGAAGAGGGTTTTTGCTTTTATGGAGAAAAGGTGAAAAGCAGAAATAGCTTTCACCATTTGTTTTGCAGTGTTCCCTTAAAGAGGCAGCATGCACCCCGAGCAGCAAGAGTGGCATCTCCAAGCTCCTTCCCCAGGAACTACACTCAGCATCTCAGCATCAAGCCTCCAAACCTTTGAACTGTGTCTGTGCTTCATCTGGGTTTATTTTGTGCATCTGTTACCAAGATGTGTCTTAAAGTATCAGAAAAGCCTAAGAGAGCTCATAAGGGTTTTATGTTGTTCTTTGATCTGATTTGGTAGGTTATTTTTGGGGCCTAGGAATGCTCAAAAATTTTTCCCATATAAATTAATGGTAATTGCTTCTTTGCTTTAAGCCATTTTGGCTTAGGAAAGGTTTCGTGGGAACCCTCTACTTTTGGATAGCGGGGAAAACCTGTAGAGATGTGAGTTTTTTCTGCAGCAGTGTCCCATTCCCTAGCATTCTGAGTGTCATTTCTGGGATGCCAAGACATATTTACACTGGTGGTAATGGTGGGAAATCCTTTCTAGTTGCAGTTTCCTGATACTTAGATGCAGCTACAGCAGTGTAATCCCGAGCTCAGTAGTTTCAGGGTGCCCTTGGACATTGCAGCTCCTTTTTGAAGACATTTGAGTCGTACCCTAGTGTCATTCCTGGAGGCCCAGGCTACATTTGCTCCTACGTTCTATCTGGTGATTTTGAAAGCACCTAATTCCTCATATTAAACCCCTTTCTCCTTAAAACTCCTAAATTGATTTCCGTTTCCTGCATTGAAACCTGACTGAAACAACAGGATAATGGCAAGTGTGGGCAGATGGTGAATACAGAGGAGCTGCATGGATTCCATGTGGACTGCTAGAGCCATTCTGGAGAGCTATTGGTCAGTGGTGAAAGTGGTTAACATGCTCAGCTACTAACTGAAAGGTTGGAGATTCAAGTCCACACAGAAGCCCTTGGAAGAAAGGCCTGGACATCTACTTCCAAAAAATCAGCCATTGAAAAGCCTACTGAGTTTAACTCTGACACACATGTAGGCACCATGAGTTGGAATTGACTTGATGGCAACTGTTACATCAAATGAGGTGACTATATGAGTACCTAATTTCAACTAATTCTAGTCCTGGTTATATGAGCCAAATACATTCTCATACAGGTTTATAAGAATACATTGGCAGATATTTATTACAGTGTTATCTGTGGTGATGAGAAGCTGGAAGCTATACAGGTGTCCATTACTGAGAAAGTGCTTAGGTAAAATGCAGTATATGTTCACCTTGGAGAATTATGTAGCAATAAGAAGCAATGAACTGAATGTATATACACCAATACAGACACATCACAAAAACATATTGTTAAGTTTTTAGAAAGTAAGAAATAGAATTAAAACTCTAGCACAATACTATTTAAGCAACCAAAAATAATGTGTACACAGAGCAATAAAATGCATTCTATAAAATACACATCAACAAAGATACCTATCAAAGGTATTCAGGTTTTTCCTTTGTTGAGGAAATATAATAGGAATTGAGAAATAAGGAAAAAACAGGATGAATGAGGAAAAAATGAATTAATAGCTTCATTTTACCTATAAAACAAGAGCAAGTTTGCACAGACAATGACTCATTGCCATGTACTTGTTACTGTGTTAGGTGCCATTGAGTTATCCCCTGACTCATGGTGACCCTAAGTACAACGAGATAGGACCATTGTAATCCATAGTGTTTTTGCTGGATGATTTTCAGAAGTAAATTGCCAGTCCTTTTTTCCTAGTCTGTTGTAGTCTGGAAGCTCTGCTGAAACCTGTTCAGCATCATAGCAACATGCAAGTCTCCAATGACAGATGGGTGGTGGCATCCCTGTACACCTGCAGGCAAATAATTAGAATTCTGCAAAATACCTACTATGGGGTAGTTATATAATAAAATTTAGAGTTGTGGTAGACTTTGCGGTTATCTCCTCAGAATAGATTATACCCCTCTCCCATTTTATAACACTTCTGTGGTTAGATGGACTTGATCAGCTCCCAGTACAAAGGGTAGGACATACTGGTCTATGCCAAACAGGGTAATCCCATTCAACCTTTCCACGATGATCGTTGCAGCTGATACACGTCTACATGCCCTTTCTTTGTCTATGATGATGGTCCAACCTGTAAGAAACTCCAGAATTTATGCTGTGAACTATGGGTCACAGATTCTCCCACAACTGCCATTACCCTTTGAAACCATGAGGAATGGCTCAAAGTAAATCTGGAACACTTGAGAAGAAGTCTAGGAGATTTGCAAGAGCAATGGCTCTGAACATTATGTTTATATTAGTCAAAGGTCTCTTCTAATGTTGACACCAGCTTGTATTAAATTTTACAGTACAGAAAGCATCTTAATTTATCCAATGGTTACACATTGCTAGGTCTCTGATCCTTTTGTTTTTCCTCTTGCTATCCACCAATGTGTGTGTGTGTGCATGTAGTGTACTGAAGTATGCACATACCTATGAATTTATTGGCAGCAGAGAAGCTGGATAGTGCAGAGTTGTTGCTGTTGTGTGCCATCGAGTTAATTTTTGACTCACAGCGACCCAATGTGACAAAGCAGAACTGTCCCATAGGGTTTCCTAGGCTGTAATCTTTACGGAAGCAGATCTCCAAGTCTTTTCTCCTGCAGAGCTGCTGGGTGTGTTTGAACTGCCCACTTTTCGGTTAACAGCTGAGCGCTCAACCATTGTGCCACCAGAGCTTCTTATAGTGCAGGGTACCAACCTTGATGTATGAAGAACCAGGTCTAACATACAGCTACATTTCTTACAGGTCTTACAGTTGTGAAGGAAATAATTACTTCCCTAGATTCTCCACTTCCTCTTTTGGGAAAAACAAACTAATACTAACTACCCTATCTGCACTATGGGACTGTTCTAAGGTTCAAATGGATTATATAGGTGAAAGGGTTTTTTAAACTACCAGTTTTGATATAACTATAACCGAGTATTACTATTTTGTACAGGATGTATCCTTAGGGGCATTTTAAAGCGTAAAATCCCCAGTCTCTTTGAGTCTATCTCATACTCAACTCAACTTCCTTCATTTTCACAGCAGCACAAGGGAAGGACAAAATGTCATTCTGAACTTTGGATTGACTATCTTCTATCAGCGTGTTTCACAACCTTAACTTCATTTAAGCATAGTTCAGTGGTAAATTTCTATATATAACTGCACTTTCCAGTTCCTTAAAGATACAACATAATTGGATGTACCTTTAACCCAATGGTTTAAAATCCTGAAGGAATGGTGTGCACACAACATTTTCTAGTATTAAATAGCCTGAGATCAAATAAAATGCAATGAACAATGTCTACTCTTACCGGACCGGAAATGTTGTTAGCGAGATGCTGGACACAGATGACAGTACTACCTCAAGAAACCTAATGAGGGAATTTTGTCAAGCCAAACCTTTTAAAATGTTTGAACTCCATAAAAACCTGCAGGCATGACAGATTAAATGTAATGCTTACCTCTGATTCAGAGTTGCAGCTTGTATCGTCTAATTCCTGTAAACAAGAACAGCTGTGCTGTTAGAAAGTTTTGATTTGTGTTTTTATTTTTCAAAACCTATATAGCATAGGGAGGCTTTTCCATTCAGGGGAAGGGTAGAGTAGCTTGCGTTCTCGTTCAAGCATGTCAGAAATGGGAAAATAGTCTCACTCATTTCTACCCTATTAAAAGAGAAGCTCAAACCAATTTACGGCGTTGGATGTGTGCTTTAAAAATGGATGAAGAGATACTAATATATTCAAATGCATCTTCAAACATGTAAACCAAGGGAAAAATATTGCTTTAGCAAGCTTCCAGACATAACAATTATGAGTTTTGACTTGTATTTATGTTACATAGGCAGCAACGTGAGAAGTCAATAACCACCTAAAAGTAGTAAATAGGGTAAAGTTACTGTAGGCACCCCATTTCTCAGGCAAGTTGGCTGTTTCCATAAATCACACACTTGCTGCTTTAGGGTGCATGTTGTTACATTTTAATAGGGAGATTTTCTATAACAAAATATACAAGTCTCAGCTTAAGCACATATAAAAAATGTAACTTACACGTTTGGCATTGTCATTTCTTTTTTTCTTTCTTTTTTAAAGCAAAAAGCAAGTTTTATTTGGCATATATTCAAAAAGGCAAAAGTAGGAAATGGACAACCACGCTACCAGAGCCATGTCTTCTCAAGTCCAAGGAACTGTTACAGAGTCATCAGTATCTATCAACATTACAAATGGGCAAACCCACTGAAAGCTTCACCTTTTCATAGATTGGCTAGAAACTGTGATCCTACATTTTGAATTGTCTTTCTTAACAATCATTGATACAGGTTTCAGTAATGACAGTCAGGAGGGTCTTCACTGGTCCAATAATTTTCTATTCACTAATTGTTAATAGAAAAAGGTAAGAGTGGAAGTCTTTTGTGTTCCGTTTGATGATTTGTTTATGTGAAAGTTTCCCTAAAAGATGTTTTCCAAGATTATCTTAGCTAGTGTCTTTATACCTCAGGGACCAGTTGATGTGTCCTTGTGAGTCCTTTTGAGTCCAGCTCCAGCTGGGTCACATTCTCTATGCTCAAGGACAGGGAATAATAACTCCAATATTATTTCCTAAATCATTCCCTCCTTTTGATTGGAGATTGGAGATAACACATACATGATCAATACCTGGACTTAGTTGAACTCCTAAATGGCAGCCATTGCAGACTCTTTAAACTCACAATGCTGGTTTTCCACTGGATACCATTTGGTTCTTCACCAGGATTTTCAATCGCATTGCTGGAGTGAGCAGACTCAATGTACATCAACATGTTAGTCTGAGGTCTTCTTTTGCCTTTTAGGTGTGTAAGACAATAGAGGATAAATTTTATTATGCCTAAGACTATCAGGATGCAGGATGCAGACTAAGAATGCACAGGTAAAAGATAATTAAAAAAACACACATACACACAGTTGCTGTCAACTTGATTTCTACTCATGGCTACTCCATGCATTTCAGAGTACAATTGCACTTTATAGGGTTTTCAATGGCTGTGACATTTTAGAAGTAGATCGCTAGGCCTTTCTTCCAAGGCACCTCTGGGTGGATTCAAACTACCAACCTCTCAGTTAGCAGCTGTGTGCTTAACAATTTGCCCCACAGAGGGATTCCCATAAGGTAGTATAGCCAGAAAGCAAAAAGCTAATTCTTTGTTATTGTTATTATTGCTGTTTAACTTTGACCACATAAGAGGGTTAAAATTTAATTTTAGGTGAGTTTTTGGAAAACAATGAATGTAAAGCAATTAATTCAGATTACCGACAACATAGTTGATTTCGTTGTATTAGTTCTTACTATCTATAGGAAAACCTGGTGGCGCAGTGGTTAAGAGTTCGGCTGCTAACCAAATGGTCAGCAGTTTTAATCCACCACACGCTCCTTGGAAGCCCTATGGGGCAGTTCTACTCTGTCCTATAGGGTAGCTATGAGTGGGAATCAACTCAATGGCGACAGGTATCTCTGGGTAGCAATATTGCAAAAAGCGTAAGATTGGACAGTAAGTTGCTCATTACAAAGCCACCATTTGAGATAATGATCTCATCATCTTTAAAACCTCAGTTCCTTATAAAATGAAATAACAGTAATTTCTCCAGAAATATTTGCTAAATAAATATTTTTTTAATATAAATGAGCGCTGTTTACACACAATTTTGTGGTGGTAAAGGGCATGCATTTCAGCATTAAAGAGACTTGGGTCTGAGACCATTTGCCAGCTGTGTTCTTAGGCAAGTTATCTAGGCTGGTTAAGCCACAGTTTACCAATCTGTAATGAGGCTAGTAACATCTATCATACAAGTTTTCTAGGAATATCAAAAAAGTTAATAGATGTAAAGCGCTTTGCACTCTAGCCTCCAAGAAATGTTCATTGTAGTTATTAATGATTACTATTCTTGGTTAGTCAGCCCTCAATAGCTCTCTAATAATCCTTTTAGATTACTAGATCTCATAATTATTAATAACTTATCACCTTTCAAGCTTAGACTTCAACTTAGAGAAGATTTGTCTTGGAAAGGGGATTGCTATAGGATAATGTTAAAAAGAAAAAAAAGCCTCATTAAGTATTTGCACAAGTCATAGCCTTTGGTTTAGGTCCAGAAAACAGCACTTGTAATAAAATAAGATTTTCCTCAGAAGAACATTGAACTGATTCCTCTTTGATTTGTTGTTTCAAAACCAGCCACACTCAAACCTAGGCCAGAAGTGACACTATTTCACTTCATTTTTTAACCTTTATAAAAAAATATTTATTAGGACCCATATGTTTGTGATTCTCTTATGCAAACAAGGAGCTGCTTCCCGCCTCTTCTCATTGAATTCACGACGTAAGCATAACCCTGACTTGGCACACAAACGTATGTTCTTCAGAGACATTGTGGAAGACACAGGCAGTTGAAGAAACATTTTAAGATTAAAAGCAATAATCAAAAGGACACCAAAATAATAACAAAAATAGAAGCTAAATTTTATATTTAACTTTTTAAGTAGAGAGTATAGTCACATGGATCAAAATCCAAAAATACAACAAAGGTAGGCAGAGAAAATTCTCCGCCACTGTGGTCCTCCATCTGCTCAGTTTTCACCCTGCATAAGAAAAACTATTACCAGTATCTAGTATTTCCTTCGGGAGTTCCTTTGAACATAAACATGCAAACATGAATACATAATCTTATTGCTCCTTTGCATGTACAAAAGGTCAGGTAACACTTAGGAGTGATTTCTGCATGTCAGACATTTTGTCAAGAGCTACATGCACCACCTCGTTTCATTCTTACAGCCAACGAAAGAGACAGGCCCAAATTTCATATGCTCATGGAGGTGGAATCTGCTTCCATCCAAACTATACATGAACGTCTAACTCTGTATGAGATTAGGTCTACTCACCAAGTACTTAAGTCCAACATAGATAGAATGAAATAAAACAGCTCTCCCTCCCCAACTCTTGCTAAATGGACAAATGTAGGCTAGTGACCATTACTACACAACAGTAACATTAATGGATTTGCTTTAAAATATGAAAAAGATGTGTGCGTATGAGAAACATCTATTGGAACCCTTTTATGATATAGGACAAATTTATCAGTAATAGCTTAGTCTTCATACATCAGGTTTTTTCAGTATGTTGCAACCAATTAACTGACTTACATTTAAAAAATTTAAAAAGAGGAAAAACAGCAAAAATGATTTTAAATGGGGATTTGCCTCTTTTTCATCTTTTAAATATACCTCAATAAACATTTCTCCCCTTGTCCTTACGTGCAATATGCAATGATTGGGAAAGAGAAACCCATTAACCTGCAGGGGAAATGGAGATTGGCTAGGGAAGCCTGGTCTCTGCCTCCAGGCACACATTATAAGCAATGATCAGTAAAATTAAACTTTATTCTGGACAAGAGAAATGATTATCAGCAGACTCATAAAAGACTACATTGCAGGGATTTGAAGGGAGCAATTACTTTTAGTTAGGTTGCAAACATTTCATAAATATCACAGTTAGAAATTTATCTTGAGATTACACATATAGGCATTACCCTCCATCCAAAGTAGGCAGAATTCTTCACCAAGATTAGATTAGTTTCCTTCAGGGCAAATCTGTGACAAGGAGGCTGAAGATCGCATGGAATGCTCGCATGTTGTTAGTTCGAGTTGATGGAGAATTAAAATTATCAGACTTGTGCACACTCATGCTTTCAAAATTAGCCACTTTTATTTATGGTGTTGTAATACCTTGAAGCAGTTTACATTTTCAATAAATAATTAAAACATATCTCTCCTACAACATAGCACTCCACTTCTGGGAAAAAAATATTACTAGAAAACAAATAAAACTTAGACATTTTTCCTGAGAACTACAGGGAGAAAAAGTAAGTACAAGGAAGGAAGTACAAAATAAGGAAAAATCAGGTCTTTACTTGGTTTTTATTTCATTAAAAAAGAAGTGAAAATTGTCATCTGTCTTAGTAATCCGGTTCAGTTTCCCTTCTTTCATGGACAGTATTCTGAAATGTGTAATATGTGGTGTAAGGTCCCAGATCACTTTATTTCCACCTGCCATTTACTTAACACCTTGAAATCTAACTTGAGCATTATTAACCTATGTAAGTTCTTCTATTATTTTATAGCTTCATTCAGGTATAACTGACATACAATAAATTGAACATATACAAAAGGTACAATTAAATACATTTTGACATATAGATACACCCATGAAAGCATCACCATGATTAAGATAATGAACATATCCTTCACCCCAATACTTTTTTTCTGTGTATGCCCTTGTTATAATCTATCCACCCTCTCCAGGCAATAATTTATCTGCTCTCCCTCAATAGAGATGAGTCAGCATTTTCTAGAATTTTATATAAATTGAATCATATAGTACATACTATTTTTAATCTGGCATATTTCAGCATCATTATTTTGAGTTCAATCCACGTTGTTACATGGATCAATAGTTCTTTTTTTTTTTTTATTGCTGACCAGTATTCCACTGCATGAATATACCTCAATGTACTTGTCTATTCACCAGTTGATGGGCATTTGGATGACTTATTCTTTTAAATGTAACCAAAGGCCAATATCTTACAAAATCTAATAAACTTTCCCAATCCTCATCTTCCTAGACTGACATGTAACATTACTAACTGAATACTCTTTTACTCTTTTTGAACTTTGCTTTCCATTGGCTTTAAGTACCTGCACTTTTCTGTGCCCTTCACTTCTGATAGGTACTTCTATGCTGTTCCTGGCGTAACTTTTACCTCTGACTTTCAAAGCAAAGCCATCTTGCTCACTGCCTCAGTTCTCCTTCTCAGCTTCCTCTCTTTGACATATCATGGACTCCTAGGATTTCACTGATCATTTCATGTGGATGATTTCTTGAATCTGAATTTCCAGATTCAATTGTTCTGCTGGTTTTGACCCATCACCTTAAATGTTCCCACTAAAAATGACCTTCAATTCATATCACTCAGTGGAAAGTGCAGTTGCAAAGGTAACTGATGGTGCTCTGCCAAACCCTATGGCCTTCCTCATGCCTAACTTCTCTGGAGTTTATTCCATCTCTAGATTTTGAATTGCCACAGGAACATATACCCTTAAATTCGCTACCATTGTGTGAAACTCAGTCAATCAAGCTTAACATCGCCAACTCAAACCGTCCTCCTGAACGAAGTTATCCAGCTGCGTCTGTGATGACAATTTTGTCCAGCATCTCAGCATAAGGATTTGAATTAATCCTGACTTTACCCTCTTCTTTATCTCCTATGGCCAACGTCAGTCTCGCATCATATTTTCCTTTGAAATATGTCTTGGAGTTATCTGGTTTTCTCTATTTGTACAACTCTCATTCTTTTGTGAGATAATGAAAGCTCAAGATTTCTTGGTGAGTCCCTGTCTTTCATGCTCCTTCCCAGGCTCTTCTACTTCTGCTCTCAAATGAGCCTCCCCAAGCACAACGTTGTTTTGATTTCTTTGACCCACAAGTCTTCAGTGGTTTGCAGTTGCTTCCTACATCAAAAGATTAGCCTCCTTCATCTGGCTCCATAAGCTGGGAACCACTCTTCCTAGAAAAACGGACTCTTGCTAGTCCCTCATTAACACCTCCTTTTCTAACGGACAGTTTCGTCTCTGCACACCCTTTATTGTCTTTGTTCAGACTGTTTCCTCTGCCCTAATAACACACTCATCTGCTAACCGAGGTTGGTGGTTTGAGTCCACACAGAAGCACCTCGGAATAAGGCCCTGGTGATCTACTTTCAAAAAATCAGCCATTAAAAATCCTATGGAGCACAGTTCTACTCTGACACACAATGGGTCGCCATGAATCAGAAGTGATTTGATGACAATTTTTTTTTTTTTTACTGATAAATGTTAAGTATGTTGGCTCTAGAGACAGGCTCATTGGGCTAGAATCTCAGCTCTACTAATTGCTGCTTATGTCACTTTGGGTGACACTGTGTCTCTTTTTTATCTTCAAAGAGGCTTACAAGGATTAAATAAAGAGATAATTTGTATAAATGGCTGGCATGTATTAAATGATCAATAAAACTTAGCTATTATGATTAGGTAAATTCTAGTTTTCACACACTAGCTTAAATTTCAAAGAGCAAAGCAATTTAAACCTAAGGGCAATATTGCTGCTGTTGTTAGTTGAAATCAGTATTGTTGTTGTTGAAGTGAGCTTCAATTCAAAGTGACCCCACATACAACATAATGAAACTGGAGCCCAGCCCTGCACCACCTCCATGATTGTTGGTATGCTCGAGTCCCTTGTTACAGCCACTGTGTATTTTGACTGCCTTCCAACCTAGGGGCTCATCCTCCAGCACTATATCAAACAATATTCTGTTGGGATCCATAGGGTTTTCATTGGTTAATTTTTGGAAGTAGATCACCAGGACTTTCTTCCTATTCTGTCTTAGTTTGGAAGCTCCACTGAAACCTGTCCACCATGGGTGACCTTGCTAGTATTTGAAATCCTGGTTTCTAGCATCATAGCAACAGGCAAGTTACCAGATGAGTGGTGGAACGGAAGTATAGGTAAGTATTTAAGAGTATGGGCTCCTGAGCTGGACTGGTTAGATTAAAAACCTCCCTTCTGTGCCTCAGTTTCCTTACTTGTAAAATAGGGATACTATTAGTACTTACATCATAGGGTTTTTCTGAAGGTAATGTAAGATCTTCCATGGAATGAACTGAGAAAAGCACCTGACACTATCCTAATGGGTTATTCCAATTCTTATTTCCCACAAGACCCAGCTCTATGGCAGTTTCTGGGCTTATCATTATTATTTTTTTTTTTTGAGAGATCTATTTATTTTTAAACGTTATCTACCCTTTATTCAGGAGTCCTTATAGAATTGCTATGAGTCGGAATCAACTCAATGGCAATGGGTCTGGTTTTTTTTTATTTTAGGCAGTGCAAACGGTTAAGCACTGTGCTGCTAATGAAAAGGGTTAGCATTTCAAACCAACCCAGAGGCAACTCAGAAGAAAGTCCTGGTGATCTGCTTCTGAAAGGTTCACAGACATGAAAACCCTACAGAGCATAATTCTACCCTGCAACACAGGAAGCCATAATTAGTCAGAGTCTACTCCTCAGCAACTGGTACTGCTATTCTTTACTTACATTAGATTGATTGTTCTCTTTGCCCTGCAACAGTGAAAGGCATGTAAAAAAATAATAATTTTTGCTGACTATGAGTCAGCCCTGAGCTGGAAGGGTCAAAAGCACAGTCAAGACCGTTCTGTGGATTCCTGTTGATGGTTCAGAGCAAATATCTGGGGAACTTTCATCTTTATGTGATAGTATCTTAGTGTTGCAGTAGTTTTCTTCAAACTTTTATTACATGTCTGTTCCCAATAATCTTCTAAAACAGATCAGCAAACTATAGCCTGTGGGCCAAACTTGGCCCAACATTTTTTTTTTTTTTTGTAAATAAAGTTTAATTGGGAGAGAGCCATGCCCAATCATTTGCATATCATCTCTGGCTGTTTTTATGGTACAACGGCAGAGTAGAGTAGTTGTGACAGAGACCTTATGGCCCACAAAACCCCAAATATTTAGTACCTGATCTTTCACAGTCAATGTTTGTTGACTGCTCTTCTAAAACATAGAAGCCCTGGTGGCACAATGGTTAAGTGCTCTGTTGCTAACCAAAATGTCGGTAGTTCGAACCTACCAGCAGCTCCACAAGAGAAAAGACCTGACGATCTGCTCCCATAAAGATTCCAAACACCCATTGCTGTCGAGTCGATTCTGACTCACAGTGACCCTATAGGACAAAGTAGAACTGCCCCATAGGGTTTCCAAGGCTGTAAATCTTTACGGAAGCAGACTTCTCTGCATAGTTCTACTCTGTCCTATAGGGTCACTACGAGTCGTAATCAACTCGACACACAACAACATTCTAAAACATTAATTTCCTCTCTAGTGCAGGAGAGCTGTCCTTTCAACAAAAACTTTAAGACACAGAATGTCAAAGGGCTCAAATTTTCTAATTATTTTTATATTTGTCCCTATTGTGGATGCACACAACTCATCTTAATGTGCGGAATGTGTAGCTTTCACTTACGTGTGCTGTAACCAGCCAATTTAATTTTTAAAAAATAGTTATCCAGTCAATTTAAAAAAAAATCAAGGAAAGTATTTGTCTGACACCCTCTAGTAAAATAAATGGTTGACTGAAAATGTTTTATTGGTTGCTCTCATGTGCAAAAACAACCTTAGAGTGAGCTGTACCGGCTATCAGAATTTACATTAAATAATTATTCATGATCCATAAAGTCAAATGTATAGTAGAGCAGATCAGAATCCTCAGCATTTACACTAAATACTCCTTCATGATCCATAAAGTCAAATGTATAGTACAGCAGATCAGAATCCTCAGGTAGGACAAGGCATTCAGGTCCTACCAAGATAATTTTAGCTACATCTCTTAATTTTCCCCAATTCAGTGCCTAACCTCACCATTCTAGACTCTTCTCGAGACATCAGAAAAGTCTGTCATTTTCAAACCTTTTCTAAGATCTTTTCTCTCGTTGACACCCTCTTCTACCTAACCCCATTTTTTCCCCCAAAACACTCTATTCATAAAATCCTACTTCAATCAGTTATTCACTCTGTGATGTCTTTTTACCATTTTAGCCAACTTGCTTTTATGATACTTATTTCTATTTTGCGCTGTGGAAACTGGTGTGAATGACTCTCTTTGATGATTATATCGTAAGAGAAAGGACTCTATCTTGTGGACATCACTGGAACTCAAACTCCGGGAATCTAATACCAGATCTCATCCTAATAATCTTCTCAATAACCCTGAAGACTGGGGATAAAGTAAGGAGAACCTAATAGTTACCAGATTACAGGAACTGAAAAGGATAAGAAATATCTAAGAAATATGAAATTTGAGGTAGGCAAAATATTGGGAGCATACCACTATGTAGTTTACAAATAAGTAGAAATCGCCCTAAAACTATCCAGACAGCATCATAAAGATTCTAATGGAAACATCTGCTTAGTGTTTGATAACTACCACATCAATAGATGTGATTGTTAGACTCCACTCAGTCTTACATTTCAGCAACTTTTTTTTTTTAACCAACTCAACAGCACCTAAAATAGCAAAAAATGAGAAAACCAATATCATGCATAATGCTATCACGCTGAGATAACTACTGTTAAGAATTTGGTATATTGATACGCACAGAACTCTCTGTTTCTGGTAACACTTTCCCTCTCCCCAGCATCCACACAAACCTAGACAGGAATGAAAGAGGATAATCCACGGCATCATGTGCTCCTAACAACACTACTCTCCCTCTCCTCCAACACACACTGCTATTCTACCACAATTTGTCATACAGACAACCAGAGCTAACTCAACCACATCCCACAGCTGTTTATGTTGGTTTCTGCAAGAAGCCCTTTATGACAGGTCTTTCCCTATATAGCACTGAACATCTCAGTCTAACTCCACCTTCCGTTCTTCTTGACCCCTAAAGCTCTGCTCTTTCTCTGCCCTGTGGAACTCATGGCTGCAGCAAATTAACCCACAGTCTTCTCTGAACATCTCCTTTACCATTTAGTTGTAATTGAATCCTAGCTCTGTACTGGGGTCTCGGCTTCCTCTGTGACTCTCTCCAAGTTGTCATTGTTTTCTTTCTCGTATGTCTCATAATCCTGGGTCTGAAGGTTGGTTAAGTCACCTTTGTTCTTCAATACTTCCTTCAGACAATGATCACTCTCCGCTCCCCAAAAATGTCTAGTTTTGTAGCTCCTGTCATCATACTCTACAACTGGTCTCCTTTCCTTCTTCTAATGAGTAACATTGGGTTCTCTCTTCCACGTTTCTGAATATTTTAGCACATGGGCCACTGTTACTCTTTCTAACACAACTTCTGTCATAATTCTTGATAATTTAAATAATAATGTGAACAATCCTACAACTCTTATTTCTCAGTACTTTGACACTCTATCCTTCAGTACTGTTGTCCTTCACAGGTCTAAGCCACCCAGTCTCACAGTCATAATCTAAACATTTGAATTACTAATAATTGTGCCTCTCCCATAATCCTAGCTTTAAGTATTCTATTTTCCAACCATCAATTATTTTTTTGTCCTGCTTCAACCATCTTCATTCCCACAGGACTTATTGTCTATTGATCCTGCTGAATTTTACTACTCCAAGGTCCATCAATACAACCACTCATTTGCATACACCCTCAACTCTTTCTGCAATCTGTTTCCTTCTGTTCCAACTCCTCCGCTTATCCTTTACTGACTACTTGCTTCCTATTTTACCAAGAAGATAGAATCTTGTAGTCAAGAATTCCAGTTGTACCAATAACCACTATCTATCTATCTATCTCTATCTTTACCTGTATACCTATGTCCAGTACTACTATTACTATGGATTATGTCTGTATTTTTATGAAAGATCGACTTCTTTGCTACTGTGAAGGAGCCTCTCTTCTCTCACTCCTCTCTTCCCATCATTGTTTCTTCTACTAACTTGTCTCTTCATCACTAGTTTTCCTTTTCCACTGGATTATTGCCATCAGCATGTAAGCATGCTATAATATTTTTCATTTAAAAAAAATTCCTCACATCATGTGTTCTGGTATAGATTATTCCTTTTCTCTGCTCCATTACAGGAAACCTATTTTAGCTCTTTCTACATCCTCTCCTTCTATTGTTTTAAGACCACTAAAATTAGACTTCCAGTTTCATCACATCACCAAATGCTCTTACGAAGGTTTCCAATGATCCCCATGTCACCATCTCATATTGTCAAATTTAGCCATCTTACTTGACTATCTGTTGATCATACCCTCCCAGGGAAATATCTTCCCTTGGCTTTTAGGCACCGCTCTCTCAATTCTCTTCCAATTTCAAAGATGCTCCTTCTCTTTATTATTTGCTGATTCTGCCCCATCTCAGCAAGCTCTGCATGTTGAAGTGCCCCAGGACTTAGTCCTTAAACATCTTTTTCTCTGTGTATATACTCACTCTATAGAAGATCATCTTGGGTCATCAGTTTAAAAAGCCTTACCTGTCATTTATGTACTGATAACTCCAAAATGTATATCTTCAGTCAGACTTGTATATTCAATTGCCTAACTGACATCTCATTAGAGGAAAAATAGTCATCTCAAGTTTAACATGTCTCAAACTAAACTCGTCATAAACCTCCTCCACCCTTCAGTCTTCTCCAGGTATCATTTTAGTTGCTCAGCCTTGATACATGGAGTCATGTTTGACCTCTTCCTTTCTTTCACACACTGTATCCAATCCATCAGTAAATCTTCATGATCATACCTTAAAATTATCTCCATATCATAGCATTTATCACCTTCTTTACCGCTATCATCCTATTCTAAGTCACCAAAACTCTTACTTTGTTTTATGAAATAGCCACCTAACTGGTCACCCTGCTTCCATTCTTGCCATTTCAGTCAATTCATCACACAATAGGTAGAGTGATCCTTTTGATTGGTTATTTAGGTCATGTCGCTCCTCAGGTCAATCCCTTAAAGAGGCTTCAAATCTCAGAGAAAGTTTAAGTTCTTATCATGGCCTACAAGCCATCTATGTTTTGGCCTCTATTATCTTCCCTTCTATCATCCTTTTTGTAGCTGACCCTCCCACAGTCTCAGTGATTTTTTTTTTTTTTTTTTGCACATATCCAGCGTTCTCCTATTTAGAGTTCTTGCACTTATTCTTCTTTCTGCCTGTAACAGAATTCCATTCTATGTGTGTACCATAATTTACTAAATTATCCCCTATTTATAAACAATATATTTCTATTTTCTTCAGTTTTACTAATGATGCTACAGTGAATATCCTTGAATATATATCTTTGTACACCTGTTCAAATGTTTCCCAAGATATATTTTCCATTTTTAGTTTCCACAAATATTATTAAACTGCTCTCCAAAAAAGTAGTAGATTTTACAGCAAAATCAGCTACATACAAGTCTGCCTATTCCAATACCTCCCTTTTAACTTGTTTATTAACATCTTTTAAAACATTTTTGCCAATTTGGTGGGCAAGATACCTTTTTTGGTGGGCAAATTTGCATTTCCTTGAAGAGAATGAGAGTGAACATTTCACTCATAGGTTTACCAGCTTTTGCATTCATATTGTGAATTGAGTGACTGTTCTTGTCTTTTGCCTGGTTTTTTATTATGCTGTTTCTATTTAATTGTTTGTTTTTTAATTGATCTGTAAGAGTTCTTAATAGAGTAAGGACGTTAACCCTTGTCATAATCTCCACAAATATATTTACGGGGCTTAAAAAAAAAACTCTGTTTATGAACTTTTTTTAGGTTTTTTTTTTTCTTTCATTGTTGTAGGCCTATTTATCTCTCTATTCCATTATGATTTCTTGATTTTATGTCACATCTAGAAAGGTATTCTCCCTTCTGAGTTATATAGCTGAGAAAAATTCCTAAGAGCCAACATATCAAGTTTATGCAAACATAGCAAGTTTATGCAATGCAAGACACATTACTAGTTTTCACCAATATTCAGTTCTCCTATCCTTCTCGAAACATCAAAAACTGCACTTCTCAGCCTCCTGTTGTTGTGGCAGGATCATGTGACAAGTACTGACCAATGGGTTATGAAAGGAATGACCTGTGTCATTGCTAGGCTGAGCAGTGAAGTCTATGCACACTTCTCTGGTCTCTTTTCCCTGTCACTGGGAAAAGAAGGCCACAGGTTCCAGCTGCTGCAGGTACAAGATGGTGGAGCTTCCTGCAGCCTGAATTCTTGACCATGTAGATAGCCAAGATAGTTCAGGTTGTCTCAGGTAACAAATAACTCCAACAGAGGCTTCCAACAACAAAAGTCTATTTTTCTCTTGCATGATGATATATCTATCGTGGATGTGCAGCAAATTTCTGCTCATGATGGAGACTCAGGGTCCCAGGCTGAAGGAGAAATCACCATCTTCAGTATTACTGGTTGCAATGCCAGCGGAGAGAATTCTGGGGGTTCTCACACCAGCAACTACACATTCTAGTGCAGTGCCTGCAACTTCTGCTTACAAATCATTATGAAGAACTAGTCACGTTGTCCAATCCCACACAAAGCCTGCACATAGAATCCTACATGTACCTGTGAGGGGACAAGCAGAAATATTTCCGAAATAGTACTAATAGCACCACCAGCGTGAGGCAGAGTTTCCAGCTGATCTGAGTTGGACATGAAGTGAGAGTAAAAAATAAAATTAAGTTGTGACATGCCGCCAGGATTTTGGCATGTGCATTTGTTACTGCACCATAACTAGTGTATATTAATTGATACAAATGGGAAAGACACAAATGAGAACCAAACAAGTGATCTTGAGATTGGAACACACAATCCAAAGTCATGAATGTAGAGATTTGTCTCAAAGATAAGAAAGAGAAAGTAGACTGGATAACTGGAAGAAAGTTTGTATGGAAAGACATAGACCAAAGGATACGAAAACAGTGAATATGCTTGTTTTATTCTAACTATATAAAGGATTTTTTATTATAAAATTCATTTTACCACCTATTCTACAGGATAAAGTATAGGTAGAGATTAAGTTCATATTTTCTCTATAAATTGTCATGTGAATAAATAGAACTGAATTGTGAATCAAATTTTGCCGTTAACTAGTTGTGACGCTGGGAAAAAATCACACTTCTTCTCTTATGTGATTCTTTCACTTATGTGGAAAAAAAAAAGTTTTTAAGTAGAACAATGCTTCTCAAACTCTACTGCTTATAAGAATTACTCGGGAAACTCATGAAAAATGCAGAGCCTTGGATTTCATCCATCAATGGTTCTTAATCAGTAATGTGGGAAAATACCAAGAAATCTACCTTTTAAGATCTTCTCGAATTTACTATTATGCAGGTAGCCTAAAGATAACACTTTGAGAATCGCCGGTAGAGACAATATGAAGATGCATCTAATCATTAAAAAGAAATAGGATTTTAACAAGTACAGATTTTTCAAACAATACCAGTTGATCTCTACAAGGAAGTCATTGTTTTTTGTTTTTGTTTTTTCCTTCAATATTGGGACACAAACCACTTATATTTATTTGCAGAAATTATAAACTGTTTACTGTCAATTTTTCCCTAGGGTTGACTGTTATAATGAATTGCCAAAATAAACATGCTATGGATCTCTGAATCAAACATCTCTAATAAAGTCACACAGCCAAAGGCTAAAATTGAATAGATTTGGTAAGCAATAAAATAAATGTTTTTTGTTCAAAATGAAACATCCAATTATCCCACTGACCATAATTCTGAAAGAGAAGAAAAGGAGAAAATTCTTGGGCAGGTAGTAATGTATTCCAAACACTTGGAAATACATAATACCAAGATGAAACATCCAATTATCCCACTGACCATAATTCTGAAAGAGAAGAAAAGGAGAAAATTCTTGGGCAGGTAGTAATGTATTCCAAACACTTGGAAATACATAATACCAAATAACAAAAAAAACAAAAACAAAACCAACTTCATATATAGTTGAGTCAGCAGAAAAGGACCACATCCCTCCAGGGCTTGTAAGGGCAACTTTGCAGAGAAAGCACGTTCTGGTTTTGATGTAATATTTATATCACATATGAAATGCTGTTAATGGAGCCCTGGCAGTGCAGTGGTTAAGAGCTTGGCTGCTAACCAAAAGGTAGGCAGTTCGAATCCACCAGCCTGCTCCTTGGAAACCCTTTGGAGCAGTTATACTCTGTCCTATAGTGCCTCTATGAATCAGTATCAGCCCAACAATAGTAGGTTTTTGGGTAATGCTGTTGATCACAGGAGTTTGCCTCTAAATTAGCACAGACCCATCATTTCAGCTTTGATCATGACCTCTAGTTTCCACCTGCTTGTGTTTTGAGTCTCCATTTTGAATACATAAAATAGTGAGTAGGTGGGATTTTGCTGACATAAAGAAAATTTGGAGATAGAAACAGTTTAAATTCTAAAATGAGTTCTCAAACATACATTTCAAAATTGACTGTTATGAATTTTTCTCTGGTGTCTAGTTTATATTTAGTTATTCATAGCCACTGAAATCTTTCTTGCTACAGAAGATAGTAATAGTGATAATAATATTACTTATAGTAATCAAATTTGGAAATGTGTTATTCAAACTAAAAGCCACTTTTTGGGCTCACATATTAGGTTCCACAATTCTCCAATTTGTCAGCTATACAGATTTATTTATGATTAATAGGGCTAAGTTTTGTGACCCATAAAGTTAGATATACCTCTAAACCTGTATCTTTTTAGAGGAAAAATCATTTGACTCTGAAAATACTCAAATTTCTTGACAAGGCTAAATGCAAAGATTATGCACAAAATTTTCTTCATATCAGGTAGAAACTATCTAAACTATAAATAAAATTAAACATTAATATTAGTTCTACAATTGACTTTAGAACTCAACACACTCAGTCCTTTCATTTTGCAGACGAGAAAACAAGTGTCAGAGAGCTAAAGTATTCTGCTACTTAATGACAAAGCTGGGTGTAGAACCCAAATTTCTTAAAATTATTCCAAAAAATCTTTCCAGTTGGCCAATCATAGAAACTATTCTTTGTTTTGAAAATCAAGAGCTCTCAGTATGTTTTTGCTACTCAGGATCACAGAAAACGCTAGTCAGATGAGTCACTGGCATGAATTTGGCTCAAATTCAGCATCTTGCAGAAACCAATATCCATTTTGTCCACTATCTTCTTTGAAGTTTGTTAGTTGTTAGTTGCCATCAAGTCAGCTCTGACTCTTGTTGACCTTATGTTTAACAGAGCAAAATGTTGCCCAGTCCTAAACCATCTTTATGATCGTTGTAAGTTTGAATTCACTGTTGAGGCTATTATGTCAATCTACCCTATTTAGGGTTTCCCTTGTTTTCACTGGATTTTGACTTGCTTACTTTAGACATGTCATCAGGAAAGACCGATCACTATAAAAGGATATCATGCTTGTTAAAGTACAGGGTCAGGGAAAACAAGAGAAACCCTCAATGGGATGAATTCATGTAGAGTTGCAACAATGAACTCAATGAAGGATTCTCTCCAAGCAATAGTGCACACAAGCATCTTGCAATGGGAAGAAAGTTGAGTTAGACTATTTTTTTACACTTTTTCAAATTCTGAGAAGACAGAGGTCTAAACAAAGGGTTTAATCAAATAATAGAATTCAGTCTAAAACTTTTTTCTTAATAGTTTTCTCTGTGTTCTGAATGGAATACCTCTTTGACCTTTCAGGAGATTTCAGTAGAAATTATTGGTTCCAATACTTTTTTGAGAGAAGTACTGGTGTTTCTTTTGACTATGAAAGCATTTCAACATGAAGAAAAGTTATCCCTCTTTTATTTTGATTGTGGAATTAAAACTGTTTTTAAATACACATGTACAAGTCACATTGAAAAATGCCAATTTCTCCTGCTTGACTATAAACCCCATAAAGCCAGAACTCATATGTTTTGCTCAGTATTGTACACCCAGTATACGACCTATCACATAATAACCCAAAACAAACAAGTTGCTGTCAAGTTGATTCCAATTCCTGGTGACCTCATGTGTGTCAGAGTAAAACTGTGCTCTATAGGGTTTTCAATGACTGATTTATAGATGTAGATCCCCAGGCCTTTCTTCTAAGGCAACTCTGGGTGGGCTTCAACCACCAACCTTTCGCTTAGCAGCCAAGCATGTTAACTGTTTGAACCACCCAGGGACTCTAGCATAGAACTCAATAAATAATTATCAGTGAATGAATAAATGAAGAAGGATACCGTAAAATGTGGATTATTTAAACAATCAGATATAGGAATAATGTTTCTTTTGACACAAAATTCCTATGTATTAGCGTATATGTGAGAAACCAACACATTATGCTTACATAAACCCAACAATCTTGCTCAAATTAAGAAACAAAAAGTGTCATTAAAAACGACAGTGAAATAAGTCAGTCACAAAAGGACAAATACAGTACTAACCTACTTATCTGAAATATCTAGAATAGGCAAGTGTATAGAGACCAAAGTTTATTAGTGGTTACCAGGGATGGACAGGAGGGATGGGAAAAGGAAGACACAATGCTTAGGGGACTTTCAACTTCTGTTAAAGATGATAGAAAAATTGGGGAATTGTTAAGGGTAATGGATGAACAGTATGATGAACATAATTAATGTCACTGAATTATATTTGCGAAGATTGTTGAAATGGCAAATGTTTTGTTACATATGTATTTACCACAATAAAAAATAATAATAATCACAGGAAGACAAAAACAACAACAATTTGCATCTAACCTGCTTAAAAAGTAGCCTAAATGCTCTTCATTTAAGACAGGCACAAAAACAGAGTAAAACTATTCAAAATAGGCATCCAGTGTTTTAATTTCATATACATTTAAAAAGGACTATACCAAAGGCTCAGAGTAAAATTTTAAATCTTTCTTTATTCATCTTTTCTGCAATAATAAACGTTAGCTATCTAATAGTCTCTTTCTCATTTGTATAGTGAAAATCACAAATTGATTTACCTCCAGACTCAATACACCTTATATGCACTGTGACATATATAATTTATTGTTACCTTAACAATTACCAAGATAATTGTTTTCCTCTTGTTTACAATTAAAGATAGAAGAATGTAAATAAATTGTCTAGTGTCACACAACTAATATAGACTGAGGCCAGCATGGGAGCTTAGGAGGTCTGATGCTGTCTTAGTTATCTAGTGCTGCTATAACAAAAATATCACAAGTGAATGGCTTTAACACACAGAAATTTATTCTCTCACAGTTTAGAAGGCTAGAAGTTCGAATGCAGGGTGCCAGCTCCAAGGATAGACTTTCTCTCTCTGTTGGCTCTGGGGAAAGGTCCTTGTCATCAATCTTCCCATGGCCTAGAAGCTTCTCAGCTTTGGACCCCAAGTCCAAAGTATGCGTTATGCTCCTGTTGCTTCTTTCTTGGTGGTATAAGATCTGTCTCCTCCCTGCTGGATTCTCACTTCTGTCTTTTCTATCTCAAAACAAAGTGACTCAAGATACAGCCTAATCCTGTAGACTGTATCCTGCCTCATTAACATAACTGCCTCTAATTCTGCCTCACTAACATCATAGAGGTTAGGATTTACAACACATAGGATAATCACATCAGCAAGTCAAAATGGAGGACAGCCACACAACACTGGGAATCATGGCCTAGCTAAACTGACACACATTTTTGGGGGACACAATTCAATCCTTAACAGACAACGAATTCACGTTCTTTTCACTTTCTAATGCAGCCCAAGATTCCATACTCAATAAAAATACAACTAGGTCTTGCTGCTAGTTTCTACTATTCCAATTTCAAGGGTTATTTCACCATTCTCTGCTGTCTTTCATCTGGGTTCCTATTATACAGATACAATATCTCCAGTCTTTTAGCAGAGTTTGGATGTTAAAAATTCACAGTAAACAAATAGGTTATCTTCAAGGTCTTTCTCCTTCTCTGTTCAAAAAGCAGCAGAGGGTCTGACTTTTTCACAATTTTGAAAACTAATTTTACTGTAAGAATATAAATGTTTGAAGCAACAAAACAATAATCAAACACAGAAGAAAAGCAAAAAATGATGAAAACAAAGAACAATGATGAATCTGTGAACCATCTCATAACATGGATGAAACTAGAGGACATTATGCTGAGTGAAATAAGTCAGTCACAAAACGACAAATATTGTATGAGACCTCTATTGTAAAAACCCATAAAAAAAAGTTTACACACAAAAAGTAACAATCTTTTCAACATTTGTAGTAACTGTCAAATGGGAGACTATTTTGTCCTGTAAGCCTTCATCTTAAGTGAGAATAACAGCATAATTAGAAGAGCGTAGTCAATGT
>NW_004443956.1:352818-376900 GCF_000243295.1 Trichechus manatus latirostris
TGGAAGAGCGTAGTCAATGTCACTGAACTGTGCATGTAGAAATTTTTGAAATGGTGTATCTTTGGCTATGTATATTTTCACCAAAAAAAAAAAAATGGTCAAGAAGGGAGAGGGTTGACATGTCATGGTGTTGTTAACCAATGTCGTAAAACAATATGTGTACTACTATTTCATGGGAAACTATTTGTTCTGTAAACCTTCACCTGAAGTACAATAAAAAAAAAATTTTTTTAATTAAAAAAAAAAAGATGAAAACAAAGACAGTGAAAGAGAGAAGGAAAAGCATTGAGGACTGAGAGAAAATGACTATTAACATTCTTCATATGTCTGCTACTGTTTTATCTGCTTACATATTGCTAAATTATAAATACAAGACATACCTATATATTCCATTTTTATTCCATAAAAAACTAAAATGCACATGCTCTAAGACAACCCATTTTGTAAAAGTGTGTTTGCTGCAGCATTTTTGTGGTTGAAAAAAGAAATTGGTAGTAATTCGAAAGTTTTTGAGTAAGGAATGGTTGAGTAAATTACAGTATGTATTTTTCATGGAATATAAACCAATTATGTTTTTAATAAGTTATACTTATGACCGGGAAAGTTGACTGGAATATAATGATAAGTTAAAAAAAAAAAAGTAAGCTTCAGAGTAATATGTTTAGTATATTCACATTTATGTGTAAAATATGAAAAAAGAAAAAGTTGGAAAAATGCATTTGTGTTACTAGAAGCACAGGAAAAAAACTGGCAGCATATGCACCAAGCTGTTAACACCAATTATTTTAAGAGAATTAGGTTTGGAGCAAAGAGGAAGAGTATATCTTATGTTATTTCCTTTATACGCCTCTATCTATATTGTTTAAATGGTTTGACACCTATATTCTTTTTAAATTTAAAAAAAAAAAACCTTGATACAGAATTTTTAATTGCTACCAACCTCAAATTATGGTATCATGATGTACATTTATTACATAGTAATATAAATGAAAGAGGCTTCAAACTCAAACTATCTTTAAAAAAAAAAATTTAAAGTTCAAGAAAAATTCCAAATAATTAGATGACACAGATACAAAACTGTAATCCTGTCCCTTGGTCTTTTATTTCTAATAGTAAAATAATCTGAGTGATTACAGAATGCTAACAAATGCTAACAAATATTTGTTACTCAGTAGATAGCAAGACTTCATTTAATGTAGCTATACTGCTAATCAGTAGAGAAATTTTGGGGGTAATGTGTTAAAGCTAAAGATTTCCTATATGTGTATATTACAACTCAGAAGCATCTGTAATCAAGTATCACTCCCATATCATAGGCTTGGAAAAATGTGTGGATGTCGTTTACTTTAATTTCCTTTTGAAAATTTAGTTAATTAGATTTTAAACTCTAACATTAGCTAAAGATCACAAAAACTTTAAAACACCATTAAGGGTGTTAGAATCCTGTCTAATATTGTTCTTGTGAACTGCTCTATCATTTTAATTGAAAATATTATATATTTTTAAGCCATCAGCCACCAAAATAAGGAAAATATACATATTTAGGCATATTCTACTCATCATCTCTGAATATTTGCCTCGCTCAATATACACTGCAAGTCCTGACATCATAATGTCATTTAAGAGAGGGAGGGGAAAGAGACATTTAAGTTTAAGATTCAAGTTTCATAACTACAGAATGTACAGAAGAATGTGACACATAGTAAGTAAGCAATAAATATATGTTGGGTGAATTACTTTAGATTAAATTTTTTACAACATCTCCATTCTCTAGATTGCCAACCATAACCTTTTTTTAGAGTAATGAGAAATTAGAAAGAAGGTCAATATCGAACAGACAAGGATTGTTTAAAAAAAAAAATCTCTGGTACATCCACCCATTGAAAATGATGTTACTGAAATGCATTCATATACATGGAAAGATATTAAATATATTGAAGATAAAAAGTATATTTAAAATGATATTAACAGTGAATCTCGGTTTTTTTAAGTATCTGTTTTGAAGGATAAGTATAAAAATTTCAATAGTGGTTATTTCTAAGTTGTCGTTATTGTTAGGTGCGGTCGAGTTGATTCCGACTCAAGGTGGCACTATAAGACAAAGCAGTACTGACCCACAGGGTTTCCAAGGAGCAGCTGGTAGATTTGAACTGCTGGCCTTTTGGTTAGCAGTTGATTTGTAACCAGTACCCGACCAGGGCTCCATTTCTAAATAATGGGGTCTAATTAATTGTTGATTGACATTTCTGGATGCCTACTATTACTTTAAAAAAAAAAAAAACCTACAACATGACTTTATAAATAAGAAAATAAAATCCCCGTTCAGATTAGATTTCTGTGTATCCCATGAAAACTCAGTTTGCCAATAACTATACCCATATTTTATTACTATATTCAATTGAGCTGCTGCTGCCCCCCAATTTTACTGAGTATATCTTAACAATGACTACCATCCCATTCCACTCCAAATACCCCAAACACACATTTCCCACTCAACGAGAATATATTTTCAAATTTTATTTCTCAGCCTTCTAACTCTAAAATGCGCATTTATTTTATTCTGATATAAACACATGATTTTGGGTAGAACTACATCTGCATGAAATAAGCATCTTCAGTAAGTTCCATTTGCCTTTAACACTGCTGTCAAATCATCTTGCTGAGCATTCCATAGCCACAAAGCAGAATCTGATGAAATAATTCCCTGGTGTTGTGCCATGGATTGCTTTTATATAGCTTTCTAGCTGTGATCTTGTAACTCCCACCAAATGACTGCATGGAACTATGCACATACAGTGCTTGTGGCCCTCTAAGGAGATTGGATAGTTTGCTAATTATGCATATCAGTGCATGGCACCCTTGTAGGGGTGCAACCTTACAAATAAGGTGTATGGAGCCCTAAGGAGGGGATTGATCAGTTAGTTTTGCCATCCAGCTAGTCTTAAAATGAGCCATCCCAGAGGAGGAAAGGGGGTATCTCACTACCACTAAGAAAGAAGAGCTAGGAGTAGAGTGTGTCCTTTGGAACAATGATCCCTGTGCTGAGAACCTCCTAAACTCAGGAAACAGAGAGAGAGAGCTGTAGCACCAGAGATGCCAAAAGAGACAGTGAGAAGCAGTGGCAGAGAAATGGTGGCAGTAGATGCAGCAGAACCAGGAGACTGACAGGAGATAATGCAGTAGGCTTCCCAGCCCACAGAGTGAGAAAGCTGAGTACCTTCAGGCAAGACGATTGCTGGCTCAGTGGGGTGTCTCTGGGAACTTGTAGGCACAGCAAGGCTTGTCAACCCACAGAGTGAGGGAGCTGAGTGCCTTCAGGCTGAGGCTTACTGATGGAGTAGGGTGCCAACAAGCATTTATTGGCAGAGCTAAAGAGCTTTGTAACACTTGGCCTGATAGGGCAGAGGATGGGTGGCAAGGCCAGGGGGCAGAGCCCCAGAGAGAGGGCTGCCTGCAGACACAACTGAGAAGAGGCCATCCTGATCAGAGAACTGTATGCTGAATTGTAACCTGTTACTTCCCTTTGTTATTGTTGTTAGATGCCATCTAGTCAGTTGCAACCCATAGCATCCATGGGTACAACAGAACAAAGCAATACCCGGTCCTGCACCATCCCCACAATAGTTGCTATGTTTGAGCCCATGATTGCACCTACTTTGTCAATCAATCTCATTCAGGGTCTTCCTCTTTGTCACTGACCTTCTACTTTACCAAGCATGATATCCTTCTCCAGGGACTGGTCCCTGCTGGTAACATGCCCAAAGTACATTGGATGAAGTCTTGCTATCCTTGTTTCTAAAGAGCATCCTGGTTGCACTTCTTCCAAGGCAGATTTGTTTGTTCTTCTGCAGTCCATGGTATATTCAATATTCTTTGCCAACACCATAATTCAAAGGCGTCAATTCTTCTTTGGTCTTCTTTATTCATTGTCCAGCTTTCGCATACATATGTGGTGATCAAAAATACCATGGCTTGGGCCAGGGGCATCTTAGTCCTCAAAGTGACATCTTTGTTTCTTAAACACTTTAAAGAGGTGTTTTACAGCAGATTTGCCCAATGCAATACATTGTTTGATTTCTTGGGTGCTGCTTCCATGGGTGTTGATGGTGGATCCAAGTAATATTAAATCCTTGACAACTTCAATATTTTCTCCATTTCTCATGATGTTGCATACTGGTCCAGTTATGAAGATTTTTGTTTTCTTCATGTTGAGGTATAATCCATACTGAAGATCGTAGTCTTTGATCTTCATCAATAAGTCTTCAAGTCCTCTTCACTTTCAGCAAGCAAGGTTGTGCCATCTGCATATTGCAGGTGGTTAATGAGAGTATTCCTCCAATTGTGATGCCATGTTTTGCATATTGTCCAGTTTCTCGAATTATTTGCTCTTCACACAGACTGAATAAGTATAGTGAAAGGATATAATCCTGACACACAACTTTCCTGATTTTGAACCACACAGTATCCCCTTATTCTGTTTGAATGACTACCTCTTGGTCTATGTATAGGTTCCTCATGAGCACAAGCAAGCGTTCTGGAATTCCCATGGAATTCCTAGTGTTCAGTGTTCTGCAGCTGTCACCTGGCCTTGTTCTGACTGATGATATTGAGCTTCTCCATTGTCTCTTTCCACAAATGTCAACTTGATTCCTGTGTATTACATCTGGTGAGATCCACATATATAGTCATCATTTATGTTGTTGAAAATTATATTTCTGAAGAATAAATCTTTGGTCTTGCAAAATTCTGTCATGTAATCTCTCACATCGTTTCTATCACCAAGACCACATTTTCCAACTTCTGATCCTTCCTTTTGTTTCCAACTTTCACATTCCAGTCACCGGTAATTATCAATGTATCTTGATTGCATGTTTGACCAATTTCCGACTGCAGAAGTTGTAAAAATCTTCAATTTCTTCATCTTTGGTGTTAATGCTTGGTGTGAATATTTGAATAATAATTGTATCAACTAGTCTTCTTTATAGGCATATAGATATTATCCTAACACTGATAGCGTTGTACTTAAGAATAGATCTTGAAATGTGCTTTTTGACAATGAATGTGACGCCATTTTGTCATTCCTGGCATAGTAGACTATATGATTGTCTGATTCAGAATGGCCAATACCAGTCCATTTCAGCTCACTGATACCTAGGATATCTATTTTCAAGAATTCCATTTCATTTTTAACAAGTTCCAATTTTCTTAGATTCATACTTTGTATATTTAATGTTCTGATTATTATTAATGGATGTTTCTGCTGTTTCTTCTCATTTTGATTTGTGCCACATCATCAAATGAAGGTATCAAAAGCATATTCAATCCACATCATTAAGGTAGATTCTACTTTGAAGAAGCAGCTCTTCCCCAGTCATATTTTGAGTGCCTTCCAAACTCAGGGTCTCATCTTCTGGCACTATAACAAACAATGTTCCCTTGCTATTCATAAGCTTTTCACTGGCCAATTTTTTTAGAAGTCAATCATCAGGTCCTGTTTCCTAGTCTCTCTTATTCTGAAAGATCAGCTGAAACCTGTCGACCATGGATGACCTTGCTGGTATTTGAAAAACTGGTGGCATAACTTCCAGCATCACAGCAACACCCAAGCTACAACAGTACAACAAACTGACAGATAAGTGGTTGTTACTTACCTAATAACTCCCATAACTGTAAGTACAGTTTGTGAATTCTGTGTGGCCATTGCAATGAATTTTCAAACCCAGCAAGAAAAGTAGAGAGTGCCATAGGAGGATCAGCTGGTGTCATAATTGGTAAAAAATGTTGGCAAGAGGAGGTATGTCCAACTTCTACCTCATAGGAGTCTGCCTTGGGCTCTTGATCTTCATCCTCCTTCCCCCTTGTGAAGTTGGACAAGGAGGTCAGACACCTACACGCCACCATTTTTACACCTGGTGTACCAAATCATGGGTCTAAACTGAGATTACAAGTTTGCTTTCTCTTGTAATCTTTTGAACCCTGGCAGATGAAAAATTAGTGCAATTAATTCACCAGTTCACCTCACAGACATTAAAAACACACGATATTGAAATAGCTCTTTTCATCAAAAGGACTCAAAGCATTTTACCCACAATTCTCTCATTAATCCTCCCAACATCCGTGAGCACTAGATAGGCAATTAGCATCATCTCCATGCTTCTTACTGAGAAGCTGTAGCACAGCAAGGTGAATGAACTTGCTCAAGTTCATACAGCATGTAACTAATTTTGTTGTTGTTTGCTATCCATTCAATGTGTGTTATATTCAAATCTAAATTAAGCCTTTTCAAGTAAGAGTTCAGTCTGTCATCACCTAGGATTCTGTTCACAAGTCAGTAAAATTGATTAAATTATTTCTTTATTCTCTCCAGCAACACCTAATACTTAACTGATTTTTGATATAATAGAATTCACCTATTACTTTGTTTTTCATTATTTATGTCTAAGTTAAGATGGCATAGTCTATTTTCTATGCTGCTGTTATTGTCTAATGCATTACTGCGGTAGTGCCCCGCTGATATATAAGTGAAACCTTACCAATCGTGACACATTAAATAATAATTTGTAGGATTAAGTCATGTCTTAATATCCTCCAAAATAATTCATTTTAAAATAAGAATTTCCACTAAAATGTACCATAATATAAACTATTTCTTTTCAATGGAGGCAATTTTTTAATAACTAGCCATAAATAATATTCCCTATCCTTTGTGGACTAACATCAGGAAAATGTTGATACTTATTTGTCCAAGCAGTCTTCCACTGGGCAACTATATCATTGTATGTTCAAAGATTTCAGCACTCGTTTATACGTGTGCTCTTTTCATCTCACTGAATATGTGCTTTGCCTTTGATTAGCAATAACATGATTTTAAGTTCATCTGACAGAGAGCTTCGATTGTATCTCAAACTTTCCCTAGCCATTTAAAGTTAAGAGTGTATGATTTCCAGGTGAATAGAGACCAATTACTGTGCGTTGGATGGCGGTTTTAAGACCCCAGACAGTATGCAATGAATGAGGAGATAGAACAGAGGCACTAAACACATTATTAGGTCAATTAACTGTGATGTCCCATGAAATCATGACCCTAAACCTCCAAACCAAGGTGATTGGTTGTACATAAGCAAACTCAGCAGCTACTCTTTTTGGTTTTTGTCATTGTTGTAGATATTCTGTTACACAACTTCTGCCAATTCAATTTTTTATTGGTGTACAACTTATTGACAACAATTATAATAATCAGCTGTGCATCATTACCCTCAATCAATGCAACTGATCACTACTAACCCCCTTTCCTCCCTCCCTCCTGCCCCTGGTAACCACTAATAAACTTTGGTCTCTGTACATTTGCCTGGGTGGCTCAAATGGTTAAGAAATGGTTTGAACCCATTCAGAGACACCTCAGAAGACAGGCCTGGCAATCTGCTTTCAAACGGTCACAGCCTTGAAAACTCTATGGAGCAGTTCTACTCTGCACACATGGGGTCCTCATAAGATGGAACTGACTCAGTGACAACCAACAACAACAACAGCATAAGTATAATCGATTCTCATTCATAGTACTTATGCTCTGTGAAGTCGACACAATATTGAATTAATGAACATTGAACCATTGCCCCTAGAGGAAATATACAGGTTCCTTCAAACCTCTGGTCTCAACATTTTCATCAACCGTTTAATACATAACTTTGTTTTATACATGTTTCTGTTTAGAGACAACTTATTTTACACATACATGTATATAGATACAGATAGATATTTCACTCATTAACATTAAAGTCATGATCAACAACACTATAGCTTACGCCTGAACAAAGCTTATTTAACACATGTATATATTTTCCCTATAAAGCACATCATAGTCTTCTTGCACTTAGGAACGCCAGACAGCACTTAAGCACTGTGCTTAAAACCAAAAACCAAACCCGTTGCCACTGAGTAGATTCTGACTCGTAGCAACCCTGTAGGACAGAGCAGAACTGCCCCGTGGTGTTTCCAAGGAGCGGCTGGTGGATTCGAACTGCTGATCTTATGGTTAGCAGCCTGCGCTCTTAACCACTGTACCACCCACCAGGGCTCTGGCACTGTGCTTGGGTGCCATTTTAGACAGCAAAATCACCAACAAAAAACAAAAAAAATTGGAAAATGTGGCACTAAATAGACTTCATAAAGGATAATTGTTCACAGTACGAGAGCTGAAACAAGAAGGCAAAGTGTCACCTTGTTTGACCTCAGCCTAGAAACATTCACACTGAGTGACAGATTTTTCGCTGCTCTGCATATATTCTCAAATGACCGCGAAAGTGCAGCCATTATTGATTTTGGTGTTACAACTAAACTTTAGTGAATAGGTGAATTCACAAATGTAGAATCAGCAAATAATGAAGACCTACTTTATTAGTTGCACACAAGGGCAAGGAATTTGTGCTATTTCTTAATATGCCTTATTTGTCTTTGTACCCATTTTTAACTCTCATGCGAGAATAAAATGTCTCAGAGATTTTAGCCAACCCACTAATTAACGAAGAAACAAGTAAGATGTCAAATCTGCTTCCAAGAACATTTGAAGAGGTGAGTATGTGTAGCCAATTTAATAAAGGAATATTAGGATAAAAATGCTGGGTTAGATACGGAACTGATTAATATCCAACAGGGCAATAAATCATAACCTTCTATATTTACCACTGGTTACAGTTATGTGTATCTCTACCACAAAACATCTACAAGTTAACGTGCAAATTCACTAAGTATGGACTTTTTTACTAATGAACAGTGAGCTAAACAAAATACTAATCCTTGGATATACTTACACTTCTGTATGATATTAAAAAAAGTATATACGCCACCACATTTTTGCTTTATTTCAAAGTTGGAGATGTTTTTTTCTTAACATCCTAGAAGTTATACCCATAATGGGATGAAGCTTTAGAAATATTTGTCAAATGGATGAATGAGCAAATGCATCAGCGAAGTTGAGCAAGTAACTTAACATCTCTGTGTGTCGGTTCCCCCATCTGTATCGTGAAAATCATACTTTTTACCTCATAGGGAAAAATAAATAATTATGAATAAGAATCATATGACTAGTGCCTGGTTCTCAGTAAATGTTACTTCTTATCCCCACTTTCCCATCCTCATTCTTTGTCTAATGTATTTTTCCCCAACATACCTCTTGCTTCACTATGAACCGTCCCCTAATTTACACCAAATCTGCTGGCATGGAGTAGATTCCGACTCATGGTGACCCCATGTGTTACAGAGTAGAACTGCTCCATAGGGCTTTCTTGGCTGTAATCTTTTGGGCAGCACATTACCAGGCCTTTCTTCTCAGTGTCACTGGGTGGGTTTCAACCGCCAAACTTTCGGTTAGTCAAGCACAAACCATTTGTGCCACCTAGGGACCTTGCTGCCTAATTAGCAGCACGTATCTTTCCATTCATGGATGAAGTCCAGCTTCATCCTGTCTTTACATGCTTGCAGGAACTTTTGAGGTATAAAATACATATGGCAGAGAGAGACCTAGAACAATGTATGTATTACAATTGCATGTTATTGACTTAGTAATGCTACACCCTGGTTCCTTGTTTTCTTCTTGTATTATCTACCCAAGGCTACCCATGTTCTTGTTGCTTTTTTTCTCAATTTCTCTACCTATTAGTTTATTCACATATCCCACAGGGTTTTATCTCAGCAAGATACCTTTTTTTTTTTTAATTTATTACGCTCTTAGCTGAGGAACAAGGATGGCCTGGAGCATTTTTAAATCAGGGGCATATGACAGGAATTATTTTTCCTCTATTTTGTCAGTGGCGCAACTGAGCCTCCTGTTTGTTTCCCATTAAGCATATGGAGATACTTGTCATGAATTCACAGTATCTGTGATTTCATGGGAGGTAGCTGTGGTGGGGGTAATAATTAGCTGGTCATTAAGTCTTGCAATACGCCTAGTCAGCCTGCTTCTATTTGCATACTAAACTAACTCCTGCAAGAGTACAGTGAAGAAGCCATGAAGGAGATCATTACCTTGGAATAAAAAACAAATGGTCTTATTTCTTGAACACAACACTTTCCTTAGGATTTTTAATGCATGAAAAAATAGGAATCATCAAAGTATGGCATGGCAATAAGAATCTCAAAATGATCTTATTATTTTACAAGTTTATTAAAAATGTAAAACATTCACCTGCTTAAGCAAAGATTGATATTGCTAAATCAAAACAAAACAGAAAGCAAAAGCAACATAATCACCATCAACAGTTCAATCAGAAGTAGTTTTACATAGGGTATTTTGTATAACTGTATTTAGAAAGGTTATAGAGATACACACACAAGTAAGGTGTTACTTTCAAGTAACTTTGGGATTGCCCAAGATTGTTATGAGCAGGGTGTATGTTTAAACACCAGAATAGGCAGCTGTGATAGAAGAGATAAATTAATTAAATAAATAAAAGCAATTGGCTACTTTATGGAGATTCAAAACTAGACTAATAAGGACTGGTCAATAGTCTTTCAATTATCCGGCAAAATTCAGTAGTGTGGATGTGAAGGACAGAGAATATAGGAGCATCCGTGCTAGAAAACCAAATAAAGGAATATTTATGTATCATATTTCCAGAGTCCACAACAAATCAGCATGCTTAGCTAAGATTTATATCTTACAGAAATTTCTCAGGTGAAATTTGAATTGATCTCCTTCTTTTCTACTCTACAATAAATGTGAATAGTTGATTATCATAAATCTTTCAAATACCTGTGAACAGTTAAGTATCCTCTTAGCTCTCTTTCTACAATATAAAATTACTTATAAACTAACTTATGAATTGTGCACGTATCTTTGGAACAAGCACAGTACATAAATTAACAGTCCCCTTGAGAAATAAACTCGTGTTCTCTTAAAATATATGCGACACTTTCCATTTATATAACATTTTTCTGCCAAAGTGCATGGGAGCCTCACATATATCACTCTAATAGCAGTGCTTTGCTTACGTTTAGCATCTTTATAACAAAGAATGCAAACCAGTTTGGGGACAAATTTACTCTTTAAAACATTTCTAAAAGTTAGAGAAAATCCTCTCTGAATTCAGGAACAGTGTGTTTTATTTTGCAGATTTCCATGATCAAAACTCAGGAATGAGAGCGGGAGGGAGGAAAACAAAGAAAATGAACCCTCAAAAGAAAGAAAAAGACACTATTATTATTTCTTCCTTCTTTCTAGCACCACTTTCTTCTCATTGCAGAATATCTTTTTCCCTTTTCAGCAGCTGATTTTTCCTTGCCCCCCAAATGATCCTTTCCAGGAAACTCAATTTATAGCCCATCGTCTCTCCTTTCCATTGTGTAAAATAGAGCGCGACTTCTATTTCCTCAATCCTGACTAAATCCTTTGTTAGGCTGGCTTCCATCCTCATGATTTGGTTGAAACTGTTGTCCAAATCTAATCAAAAGATTCTTTCTCAATCCTTATCCTCACAACAACAACCCCTTCCCCCACACACCACCCTCTGTGACTTCTTTATAACACAATACTGCTAAAACCCTGTGTTTCTTCAAACAATTCTATTTTGGTTTTCCATCTGCCTACCAGGCAACTCGTCTTTCTTGCTAAGCCCTCTTCCTTCACCCAGATGGAAACCCTACTGTTTCTAGGAGGGTCTCTTCCCTTCTTCTTTTGTCTCTTCAATAATGATCTCATCTACTTTAGCCATTTTAATTCTTACCAATAGCTGACAATAAGCATGAGAATAATTAAAAATTGGAAAATAACAGTGAAGGGGGGTACTTTCCATATTAGACATTGTATGTTCTGATTGAAAGAATGATATTTGTCAATAATTAATGCACATATTTAGAAACTAAATTAAGTCATTAGAACTATAACCTAATAAATACAAGACTTTAAATAAGTGATAATAAGATATCAAAAACAGTTGAAGAATGGATTCCCAGTGCCTTCGAGTCTATTCCAAATCATAGAGGCCCTATAGGGCAGACTAGAACTGCCCCATAGGGTTTCTACATGTTGTAATCTTTATTGAAGCAGACTGCCACATCTTACTCCCGTGGAGTGGCTGATGGGTTGGAACCGCCAATCTTTTGGTTAGCAGCCAAGCTCTTAACCACTGAGCCACCAGGGCTCCTCAAAGAATGGATAGATTATTCAAAAAATTGTGTTGGATGTTATATTAGTTGTCTATTGATGCTGAAATAAGTTATTACAAACTTAGTGGCTTAAGACAATACAAATTTATTACCTCACAGTTTTGCATGTAAAAAGTCTAATGGAAGTGTCACAAGGCTAAAATCAAAGGGTTGGCAAGGCTGTACTCCTTTTCTGGGGGCTCTGGGGAAGAATCTGTTTCCTTGTTGGCATAATTCAATTTCTTGCAGTTTTAAGATGGAGGTCCCAATTCTTGCTGGCTGAGGTCTGCTCTAAATTTCTAAAGGCCTCTCACATCTCTTGGCTCATGGCACCTTCATCCACAGTTGAGTCCTCATATCTTATCTCTTTGACCCAGTTGGGGAAGTTTCTTCACTCTTAAGGATTCACATACTTAGATAATTTCCCCGTTTCCAGATATATACCCTTAATCAACTCTGCAAAGTCTCATTTGACATAAAAGGTAAGATATTCATAGGTTCATATGGCGTGGACATCTTTGCAGGTCTTTATTCTATCACAAATCCCCTGATCAACTATTTGAAAAATGTGAAGTATTCCCAGCCAATGCATTCCATTTAAAAAAAAAAAAAAAGTGTCACATAGACGAGTTGAGGAAAAACAACAAAAGAAGGAAAAAATATGTATAGGTAGATCCAACTTGGATTTGGTTGAGAGTGGACTTACCAAATATAAATCCAACACAAGAAATCACAAATGAAAAGATAGGTTGGTTTGACTTCTGTAAGACTGTATTTTTCTGAACAATTTTGAATCCCTCTATTTTCATAATGTTTTTATCAGTTTCCTATTCATCCCAGCTGGAAAAGTCAACTTAATCCTCTATTAAAACTTACTGAGAAATAACCAATCCTATCTTTCTCAAGGAAGCTACAGGGCTATTTTTTCCTTCCTCACACCAAAAAATATTCTGTTTTGTTGAAAATATGCATGCCAGAATGAATGAATCTCTGTTATTTTCGTTCTTAGAATTTCTTCTACTTTTCCTCAGAGTGGTTCATGCTTCAAAACCTTGTAAAATCTCTTACCCATATGTCTTAGTTACCTAGTGCTCCTAAAACAAAAACTACAAGTGGATGGCTTTAACAAACAGAAGTTTATTTCCTCACAGTAAAGTAGGCTAAAAGTCTAAAATCAGGGCGTCAGCTCCAGGGGAAGGCTTTCACTCTCTTTTGGCCTTCTCATCAGTCTCCCCCTGGACTAGGAGCTTCTCTGCGCAGGAACCCTGGGTCCAAAGGACGCACTCTGCTCCTGGTACTGCTTTCCTGGTGGTATGAGGCCCCCCTCTCTGCTTGCTTCCCTTTCTTTTTATCTCTTGTAAGATAAAAGGTGGAGCAGGCCACACCCCAGGGAAACTCCCTTTACATTGGATCAGGGATGTGACCTTAGTAAGGGTGTTACAATCCCACCCTAATCTCCTTTAACATAAAATTACAATCACAGAATGGAGGACAACCACACAATACTGGGAATCATGGCCCAGCCAAATTGATACACACATTTTTTGGGGGACATAATTCAATCCATGACACCATATAATTTCTTTAAAGTATTTTCTTTGGAGGAGATCTCTCCTCCTCTACCTCAGGTAATAAAGAGAAAACATTTGTTCCTAGTTCAATAATACATGAATATCTATTAATCAAAAAATTATAAACAAAATAAAAAAGAAAGTAAAATTAGTAAGAAAAATGGCAGCAAATATTATATTCAAAGCTTAACACGCATACACATTCTTACAACTTAGTTAAAAAAAAAAACACCGAAACTTGTAGAAAAAAATAGCAGACGGGTATTCCCAAATTGCTTGGTTAAACAGAAAACTTTCAGAAGAAAACAATAAATAAATAAAAGCTTAATAACTTATTTAAATATTTTCTTTCTATTTAGAGCAGCCTTCAAATCAAATCATCAATATTTCATTTTTAATGTAACAAATTGGTAAAATTCAAAAAGATGTAATTCCCATGCTTTATGAGAATATAGTGAGCTGTGCTCTCTCATTCATTTGCTGGAGATATACAATCTTTAGGAGATGAATATGGCGAGATATTATGTACAGAAGAAAAAAATTTAAACCATAATTCTATTTCTAGGAACTTTTCCTAGAGACATCATCCTAAACAAAGACCATGATTTATGTCCAAAATGTGCATTACTGGATTATTTAAAATAGCAAAAAAACTGGGGCATGTCTTTCTGCTCTCTTCTCAAGCTACATTTCTTAAAGGAAACTTTCCCTTTTGATGTTAAGGGCATTCTCATTCTCCCAGAAATTTGGATCCAGAATTTCTGGGTCATCTTTGATTTCACATTTGTCTTCGCTTCCCCTATAAACTGTTATCAAATTCTATTGGTCACACAACCATAACATTTAGCTCATCACTCCTTCCTTTAACACCAATCAAATTAGTTTAATCCCTGTTTTTTCTCATCTGGATTATTATGATAAATATTAAATTGATGTCTGCGAATCTCATTTTTCCCTATATTTTTCCCTACACACAATGCTTCATTGTTAATTTCCTAGAGTATAAAAACCTAATTTATCTCATCCTTCAAGATTATGTGCAGATTATTCACCCTAATACGTATGTCCTTCAATAATATCTTCCTGATATTTAGCTTTATCAATTATTATTTTCCATATATACCTTAGCCGCATAGATTCAATGCTACTCTTAAAATACTTAGCAGTTTCCTTCATCTGTATCTTTACGTCTTCTGTATCATCCACCATGAAACTCTTTTCCCTTTGACATGTCCAAACCCTCTATTTGTTACTAATTCCTATCCATTTAAATTATATATAAAATTCCATTTCCTCCTCCTTTTCCTGATGCCCCTTCTTCTTCTGTTGCTGCTCCAGATAAATAAACACCAATTTGAATATCTTGTATGGCTGCTTGCAAGTTTTTAAGACCATAGACACTATACAAGGAAGGAGGAGGTAGAACAGAAGAACTAAGCATGATATTAGGACAATTAACTGGGATGTCCCATGAAACCATGTCCCTAAACCTCCAAACCAAGAAACCAAATCCAGTGAGGTGTCTGATTGGGTATAAGCAGCCTCAGCAGCTGTTCTTTATTGTTGTTGTTGTAAATATATCTATCACACAACTTTTACCAATTCAACTTTTTAATGGTGTACAACTTATTGACATCCATTAATCATTTGTGCAAACTTTACTCTTAATCAGATGGAATGCGTGGCTAATTGCCTCCATAAGCAACTGCCACCTTTGCCATGAGACCAGAATAACTGGATGTTGCCTGGCTACCATTAATGAATGTTTCGATCAAAGAGTCTATAGAAGAATCTTGATCAAAAGGGGTAAAATGCAGAACAAAATTTAAAATTCTCATGGAATCCATATTTTCTCAAGCCATGAGGCTGGATGAATGCCCGAAACTACTGCCCTGAGATAACTGTTAAACCTTAAATCTTAAACCAAAAATATCACTGAAGTTTTCTTAAAATCAAACAATAGGTTAGCTCAGCTAGTAAAGAATGCCTATCTTGAGCATTGTGCTCTTTTAAGAACTATCTGTATGGGATAAAATTGATGATAGCAACTAAAAAGATTTGATAGGAAGCTTAGGGGGCAGTGAGTTTATGTTAATGGGGGAGAAACAATTCAGAAAAGGAGGTGAGAATGGTTGCACAACTCAGAGAATGTACTTGATGTCACTGAATTTTACATATAGAAATTGTTGAATTGGTCTATGTTCTGACGTGTATATTCTAAACAAGAGAAATAAAATACATTAAAAAATAATAATATAATTTAATGAATGCCCAAGGTTTTCCTAGCCTCTTAATGGAATGTCTTCTCTCCATCCCATGAATATCCATACCTTTAGGTTTGTACTTTTCTGAGTTATTTAATTTTACCTACTTGTCACATATATTTATGCACTTCTATAACTACCTTTACTAAATTTTACAGCCATTGAAAAGAGGATTATGAGAAAATATTTGCTATTCAAGAAATGATGTGTTGGTACTGCATATATCCCTAAATCACTAGCAAGCATACACTGAAAGAAGTGGAGAAGACTGTGTTGAAATGAAGTCCTTTATGTGGCCTTTTGCCTTGGTTCTTTAGAAAAACAGCTTGAGAGATTTTTCTCCTATGCCCTGAAGAGTTACCTTTACCCTAGTTTTCTACCCCAGAGAGCCTGTTACTTTTGCCAGGTTGATTGATGTCTCCTGGGTAAGCTTAAACAACTTGGTTTGATACTTTTTGTCTAGTCCTAGGCTGCAGCCTGCCTGTGATTGGTATGCACCTTGCAGGGATTGGTCAATTGACAATGCAAATGAGGTAAGTTATATTGTACCATGCAAATGAGAGTCTGTGGTCTGCGGAGAGTGGATTGGTTCATCTATGGCACTCTAGGAGGGGCCATGCCTTGAAAATGATAAGGAGTTGCGTATAAAAGCAGTCAACCCCAAAGAGGTTTTTTAGAGACAGAAAGAAGCAGGAAGAGAAGCAGAAGAAAGAAAGAAGAGAGAAGCAGCAGAGAGAGGAGGCAAGGGATCTTCTAAGAGAGCTGTAACATGGTCAAGGGCTGTAACACTGAAGACAGCGAGAGGCTGAGAAGGGCTCCAGTGGCAGATTCGGTGGTAACAGGCACTGAAGGGGTCCAGCAGCAGAGCCAGCGGAGGCAACAGATGGCAGAGCCAAGAGAAGCCTGTCCTGAGGGGGCCAAGGGGAGCCTGTCCTGAGGGGACCAAGAGAAGGCCTGCATGGCTGAGAGAAGCTGAGAGAGCTGTCCTGCACTGCAGAAGGGAGACTTTGCCTACATATTTTCTGATCCTGATCCTGAGTTGTAGCCTGTTGATCCTGATCTCAAGTTGTACCCTGTTGCTTAATAAACCACTTAACTGTAAGTATGGTCTATGAGTTCTGCGTGGTCACTGCAATGGATTATTGAACCCAGAAAGGAAGTAGAGAGTTCTGTGGGAGGGATGGCTGGTGTCAGAACTGGTAGAAAGGTTGAAGAGTGGAGGTATGTCTGACCTCCCTCATAGGGATCACCCTTGGGACGATCTTGATTTACATTATCCCCTCTGGAGTTAGACAGGTTCTGATGTTACTATTGCTACTACTGCTCCCTAGATTTTACAAGACTGAGTATGGTAGCCTTGTTTTTTATTGCACTCTGTCCATTCTGTCTTTAGATTTGTGTGATGAAAGACTAGACTAGGAGATGCAGTTTAGTGAATGTATGGAAGCCAACTGTAAAGCCTCCAGCAAAATGCTTATTCAGCTGAAAAAGAGAAAGGCAAACACTGTAGCCATTGCGGTTTGGCTCAAAATCAAATACATAGTCACCAACATGTTTTTAACCATGTACTTAAGCCACGTTCACATATATTAATCCTTGTATCCTGAGAAGTACCCACGTGGTTTTCAATAATTGTGGTTAGCTTCAACCATTTCCTTTTGAATCCTGTTGAGGCAGAGAAGGTCTACCTGATAGAGTTCTTGAAGCATTTGTTTCTTTTTGGAGCCCCATATTACACTACAAACTACTTTACAATGTTTCTGGAAGTAATAAATCATTAATTTAAAATGAATCTTCATTACAAAAATGTGAAAGTACTTGAAATATCTGAGAAATCCTTGAAGTTATGAATATATACAACCTTAAAGCTAGTCATTTTTATAAATAAAAACCATTAATTTTTAATCAAAAGATTTCCTCAGTGTACTCTCCTAAATTTTTATATCCTATATTCAGTGAAAGGATTGCTCTTTTTTGGCTGCCTTATCCTTGATGCCCTGCTCATTCTATTTGCCTTAATCTCAGATACCATTCCAGCATGTGTATGTAATTGCTTTTATAGAACTTGGAGAAAAAACCTGACACCTAGCCTGACTTTTACAGAAAATATGGCAGCCCAACAATTTCAATTATTTTGTTTTTAATTACATTGTTTCTGAATCATGTTAAAAGCACACCATTGAATTAAAAAATAGACACTATAGCAGAAAAATATTCAAAATATATCATAGATCTAAAATTTTTACATGACTACGCACCTGTGATCCCAAGTATGTGATTTCTAAACAGTTCATAATGGGGTTATGCACTAAATAAACTTTTTTTTCCCCCCTCAATGCAAATATATTCCTGTAAAAAATTTAGCACGTGTCCTTAGTAACTTTGGAAATGACTGAAAACTGTAAGGTTAAAGGCAAAAGGAACTGAATATAAGAAAAAAATTTACAATTCACTTCCTCTACTTGATAATGTTATTTCTCATGGGGATATGTGTTAAAATTCTGAAAGTACTATACATGTATATTGGAATTCAACAATTAAGTAATGGATGGCAGTTAGTGGGAGCCAGGTTTCTCACTGTTGGAAGGAAGGTTACCGACAAGGAAGGGGGGAAGGCTGAAATGATCTATGTCGCAGTGGATAATAGTGGAAGATCAGCATAAACTCAGGATTAGCTTAAAATGCATATAAAATTACTTACCAATATGAGGTTATTCATGTGTTAATATACACACATAATTATTTCAGCTTAGAGGACTAGAAAAAATGATAATTCAGTACCCAGATCATGGTTTCTAATACCATTCTCCAATAAAAGGAACCAAGATTCCTTGGAGAAACAGTTGATTTTACACCTGGGGTGGAAATATACAAGATGATTCTGGAATATCTTGTAGTGCCAGACAGCAAGGATATGCCCAATAATTAAAAAACAAAATGAGAAAACCCACAATGATGGGAGTATGTCCAAGGGATACAGACGTCAACTGAAAGAGCTCCAAATGGCCAAAATTGGATTTGTGAAACAAAATAAATAAAGTAGGACTGTGTAATAGCCAAAAGTATAAAATAAATATCCACGAATCCATACTGATATAAATAAATTATGTTGTAAATAAACAAGTAGAGGAGAATAGGCACATCTACCTTGCAGAAGAAATCCAAATTATTTATGTAGATACTGCTCCCTCAAAGAGGTGGAGCGTAATTCCCCAACTCTAAAGGTGGCCTGCACACAGTGACTTCCTTTCAAATAGTACACCATGGGAAAAGTGGGAAAAGGGGTAACTTTACAGTGCAGAAATCTCACAAATCTCAGTCAGGGGATCAAGGTCAACACCAACAGTGATAAGTCTTGTTGACAGCATGCGGCCTTGGTATGATATGACGAGAATGGCAATTTGTCTCTGTGATCTTCCTCCCTCAAAAGTAAACATTTCATTATGAGAAAAACATTAGACAAATCACAAATAAAAGGTATTCTACAAAACAACTGACCAATACACCTCAAAACTGTCAAGGTCATCAAAAGCAAAGAAAGTCTGAGAAACTCTGACAGTCTAGAGGAGCCTAAGGATATGGAAACATAATAACTAAATGTAATGTGGTATCTTGGATAGAGCAACACAAAAAGGTAACAAATGTACCCTACTAATCTAAAATGTTGGGGAGTCCCTGGGTGGCACAAGTGGTTAAGTGTTAGACTACTAACCCAAAGGTTGGTGGTTGAAGCCTATCTAGAGGCACCTTGGAAGTAAGGCCTGGCAATCTGCTTCCAAAAGGTCACAGCCTTGAAAACCCTAGGGAGTACAGTTCTGCTCCGCACAAACGGGGTCGCCGTGAGTCAGAATCAACTGGACAGCAACTAACAACAATGTAAGATGCTAACAATAGGGGAAAACGTGTGTAGGATATATGGGAACTCTCCGTACTATCATCACAACTTTTTCGTAAACCTAAAACTATTCTAAAGTAACAAAGTTTATTTTAAAAAATTTTTTTTCTTTACAAACTCTTTGAGGTGATCTAAACAGTCTGTGTCTTGATTCTCATGGTGTTTTACATGACTGTATGTATCAGAATTCATAGAACTGTACATGTAATAAAGGTGAATTTTAATATATGTAAATTTTGCCCAAACAAACTTAACTTTTTTAAAAAATGTCCAAAAAAGATCTCATAACAGGACTAATAAGCAACATCATGATAAACGGAGAAAAGATAGAAGTTGTCAAGGATTTCATTTTACTTGGATCTACAATCAATGCCCATGGAAGCAGCAGTCAAGAAATCAAACGATGTATTGCATTGGGCAAATCCCTGCAAAAGAGCTCTTTAAAGTGTTAAAAAGCAAAGATGTCACTTTGAGGACACTTTGAAGATGTCACCTGACCTAAGCCATGATATTTTCAACTGCGTCATATGCATGAGGAAGGCTGACAATGAAAAAAGAAGACCGAAAAAGAATTGATGCCTTCGAATTATCCTTTTGGTAAAGAATATTGAATATACCATGGACTGACAGAAGAACGAACAAATCTGTCTTAGAAGAAGTATAGCTAGACTGCTCATTAGAGGCAAGGATGGCAAGACTTCATCTCACATACTTTGGACATGTTATCAGGAGAAGGACATCATGCTTGGTAAAGTAGAGAGTCAGCGAAAAAGAGGAAGACCCTCAAAGAGATGGACTGACACAGTGGCTGCAACAACGGGCTCAAGCATAACAACTGTGAGGATGGCACAGGACTGGGCAGTGTTTTGTTCTGTTGTACGTGGTATCACTATGAGTCAGAACTGACTCCACGGCACCTAACAACAAATGCGTGAAAGTGATAAACCTCAGACCAAGTTCCTCAGTAGACAGAAATGAACAGGAATAAAGATTAACTTTTTGTTGTATTTCCTTGAGGCACAATGCCAGTGATTAGATTCGGGCACTTTCAATTGATTTTAAATACACTGCAATATAGAGCCAGATGTCAGGGACAAATTTCAGGCAATATCAATTTATTTTAAACACATTTGCAACATAGAGCAATGATTAAACATGTAGTGTTGGAGTTCATCCACTTTAGATTAGAATCCCAATTCTGCTCCTTACTTGCTGTGTAAACTTGGGCAAATCATCCTACTCATCAAAACCTCAATTGTCACATCAGCACAGTGGGAATAATAATACTTATGCCATGGACAATTTTAAAGGATAAAATAAGATAAACCAAGTTTAGTGCCAAGCATCATATTTAAATTATAGGAGGTAGTCTCTTAACGGTTGAGCACCATTATGTGTATAATAATGTAACTTTATAACCGCGTGAGCATGTATAATGGAGATGGATGGAGAGGGCAGAGTAAAGGAAAACTAATTAAAAGGAAGGCCAAACACTTCCAATAGCTCTCACAATACAGTCTATTTTTCACCCTGGCTTCTGATATAGCATTAAGCTAAGAAATAATGCTAAATGCATGCTGGTGAGGTTGGAACAATCACATTTCTGTTTGAGGAGAATAAACAACCTAATTAGTGTATTTTTGAAATGACCAATTTTCTTCTCCTGGAAATCTAGGGTAAAGGGCTCACTTAGTGGTTTTTGCCCACATAGAAGAAACTGTTTTTTGCTTCCTGATAAATTGTGTAACTCAAAGGTCAATAATGGTATCATGCATCACAAGTCCCTTTTTGTGCCACACACTGCCTCCGGGCGCACATCCTAATGTGATCTGTCAGCCCCTGCTTAACAGATTTAGTACTTACTTGTAATATATTAATAGCTCCATTTTTAGATTTTGCTTTCTTCCCAAATAGCACTAAGAAATTGATTGCCAGCTCACTGAGTTGAGAATGGAAGCAGATTGTTGAGCATGAATTACGGTCACGAAAATAGCATCAAGATTGCAGATTTGAATATGATAAATAAAAGTGACAAAAGAGGTGGGGAGCCAGTAGGGGTGATTCTGCCATTAGAAATGGAGGAGATGGGACTTTCTAATAGTTTTTGAGCTTCAGAAAGAGTCACCCAAGCGTGCAATAAGAAATTTCCATCTACTTTAAAACGTGAACGTTTATACTGTTTTCTTTCAAAAGTATGGTCGATTTCACAGGTCTTTAAAATGCACTATGAACAAATAGGTCCTCAATACATATTATCTGAAGAAGTAGGGAATATATCAGATTTAGAGTTAAAAAAATATATTCATACTCCTCCTTCCTTTTTTTTCTTTTTTTACAATGCTTGATGTTATGTTGGTAAAGTCATTTTCCCAATCTAAATTAGAGGGTCTTCTACACTCTGTATCATGAAGCTGTTTTGAGATGAGACTTGGTGCAAATTGCTTAGAAAATGTCACTATGTAATTATAATAGAGTATTATTGTTAATTGACCTAAATTTGAGACAAAACTCCACCACTTACTAAATGCATACATTTAAGCAAATTATTTAAATTATCAAGTTCTTCATTCATACAATGGAATCATAACTACTTCTAGGGTTCTTTGAAGGAACAAGTGATACTTTCTGTAAAAATGCTTAGCACAGTGGGACAGTAATTATTAGATCCTGTTATTCACCTTTGGATAGCTTTCATTATTATCTAGAAAAGCTGGTATTATGTTGCTGTTAGCTACCATCAAGACAGCTTCAACTCATGGTGACCCCATGCACAACAGAAGGAAATGTTGCCTGGTCCTGCGCCATCTTTACAATCACTGATATGCTCGAGTCCATTGTTGCAGCCACTGTGTATACTGAGTGACTTTCAACCTAGGTGGTTCACCTTCCAGCACTGTATCAAACATTATTTGGTTGTGATCTACAGAGTTTTCACTGTTAATTTTCAGAAGTAGATAACCAGGACTTTCTTCCCAGTCTGGTAAAAACTGTCCAACATGGGTGACCATGCTTGTATTTGAAGTAACGGTGGCATAGCTTCCAGCATCACACCAACACGCAAGGCACCACAGAATGACAAACTGACAGATACATGATGGGACACTATCTTAGTCACATTAAAAAAAGGTTTTCAGAATTCATATCCTAAAGTGTTTTCAAGTGTACTGCCTAGATCACCTGCATTAGAATCAATTTCGGACAACGTGCTTGTTTTCAATGCAGATCCTCTAGCCTTACCTAAAACCTACAGAAACCCAATCTTTGGGACAGACAAGTGACCAGGAAACCTGAATTTTTCACAGGCTTTCCAGATGTGTCTTATGAATAGAAGAGCCAAGTTATCATACAAAGTTATCATACAAGTTATCATACAAACTCAAACTTTTATATATATATATATATATATATATATATATATTCATACTGGGAACTTTTGAGAGTGGAAAGGGTGATTATTAATAATTACAGCAGGACTTTTTCCAGGAAAACTGGTGCATGTGGTCACCTTGCTTTTGAACACCAAATTGACCACCGCCTACAGCAGTGATTCTCATTTCTGGATGCACATGAGAATCGTCTGGAGCACTGTTAAAAAAAAGAACCTCAAAAAAAAAAAAAAGAGCTTTGCTAAAATAGTTAACATTCTCCCACTTTTTTTTAAATATTTTTTTTAATTGTACTTCAGGTGAAGGCTTACAAAACAAATGGTTTCTCATGAAACCATAGTACACATATTGTTTTATGACATTGATAAACAACCCACAACATGTCAACCCCCTCCCTTCTTGACCTTTTTTTTTTTTTGGTGAAAATATACATAGCCAAAGAGACACCATTTCAAAAATTTCTACATGCACAGTTCAGTGACATCGACTACACTCTTCCAGTTGTGCTGATATTCTCACTTTAGATGAAGGCTTACAGAACAAAATAGTTTCTCATTTAACAGTTAGTACACGTTGCCCAATGACAATGGTTAGCAACCTCACAACACATCAACACTATCCTTACTCAACCTTGGGTTCCCTATCACCAGTTTTCCTGTCCCCTTCTGCCCTCTGGACCTTGTCCCTGGACTGCTGTGCCTCATTAGTCCCATTTGGTGTTATGGGGCTGTCCACTCCCCGGCAGAACAGTGAACCTCAGAAATGACCTCACCACTGAGCTAAAAGGGTGTCTAGGAGCCATATTCTCCGGGTTTCTCCAGTCTCCTT
>NW_004443956.1:380839-382279 GCF_000243295.1 Trichechus manatus latirostris
TGTTAGCTTGATATATTTTTTTCCAACCTTTGACTTTTAATAAATTCACTTCTTTGTTTCTAAGGTGCATCTCTTGTAGACAGAATATTGATGGATCCTGTTTTCTTATCCATTCTGTCACTGTCCATCTCTTTATGGGTGCATTGAGTCCATTTACATTCAGTGTAATTATTGATAGATGTGAGTTTGTTCCTGTCATTTTGTACTGCTTTTTTTAGTGGTGCTGACGTTTTCTTTGTTCTTCTTACTCTCCTGTGCTGAGTTACTTTTGTCTGTGGATTTTTTTTTCATTTATTTTGTTTTTGTAGGTTTTGTTTTTGCTGAGACTTTAAAGTTTTTCCTCTTTTTTTTTATGCGTATGTTTATTAACTTTCTTTGTGGTCACCATGAATTTTACCCTTATCTTTCCCAGTATGAAGCAGTCTACCATTACTTGGTATCGCTTTGCCTTCCTCTCCCTTTGAAGGCTCTATACCTATGCCATTTATTTCCTCTTTTATTGTTTTGATGTTGTAGTCATTTACTAACTGCTCTGATTTCCTGTTGTATTTCTTGTGGTTTTGGATAGTCCTGGAGAGTCCATTTCCTTGATTGGTATCTGGCTGGTACAATTGTGTGTCCTAGATTCTGCCTGTGAGCTGAAGTTGTTTGTTCTCAGATCGAAGAACTCCCTTTAATAATTCTTGTAAGTTTGGTTTGGCTTTTACGTATTCCCTTAATTTCTGAAATGACCTAATTTCACCATCATATTTGAACGAAAGTTTTGCAGGATATATTATTCTTGGCTGGCAATTTTTTTGTTTCATGATTTTATATATGTCATCCCATTGCCTTCTTGCCTGCATGATTTCTGCTGAATAATCTGAACTTAGCCTTATTGTTTCTCCTCTGTATGTGACTTCTTGTTTTTCTTGAGCTGCTCTCAGGATTCTTTGTTTGTCTTTGGTTTTGGCAAGTGTGATTATGCTATGCCTTGGTGTTTTTCTTTTGGGGTCTATCCTACATGGGGTTCGTTGAGTTTCTTGGATGGCCAGTTTTTCATCTTTCATGATATTGGGAAAGTTTTCTGTCAGCAGTTCTTCACTGATCCTCTCTGTGTCTTCTGTTTTCTCCCCCTGTTCTGGAACTCCAATCACTTGCAATTTTTTCTTTTGATTGTATCCCACATAACTCTCAGGTTCTCCTCATTTTTCTTTGTTCTTTTTTCTGAGTTTTCTTCAAACAAAGTATCCAAGTGTTTGTCTTCACTTCCACTGATCCAGTCTTCCACCATTTCAAATCTGCTTCTCAGCCGTTTTATGACACCGCCCATTTCTGAAATCTTGTTGTTTATCTTTTCTATTTCTAATTGTTGTTTTTGTATAATTTCTAGTTGTGAATTTATTTTGGCATTTTGTTCCTGCATTATTTTCCTGAATTCTTCCAATTTTTTGTCTGTAT
>NW_004443956.1:382514-412715 GCF_000243295.1 Trichechus manatus latirostris
TTTTCGCCTCCTTCTCCAGCTGGCAGGGTCAGTCACTCAGATATTGTACGGCAGGAAGGTATAGCTGAAGAGGAGTTACTGGGACAGGTTGTTTGTGGCACTTACTACAGCCACCATGGCGGGTTGGTAATCAGTACAGGGCAGGTTCCAGTAGGCCGTGCCTGTGCTGCTTCGTGGTGTGATATTAAGCGCACAGTGCAGGTAGGCATGATGTAGTGGGGAGATTGTTGTGTGGAGCTAAGATGGATATGGGAGAGAAGAGAGAGGAACAGGAGCCAAAAACATACAAACAAACAAAGAAAAATGCTAGGGGAGCTTCCCATTGGAGTGGAGAGATGAGAGACTATGAAGTGGAGAAAAACAACAAGGGGAAGAGGAATAAAAAAAAGAAAAGAATAGAAAAGAATGAATAAATAAAAATTGGAAAGGGAAAAGAACAGCAAATTTCCCAGGGATCCCACCGGTGCAGCTATGAGGTCTGAGAAAGTTGTTCTCAGGTGTTGCAGTACAGCCTGGCTAGACAGCGTAGAGGTATACAACACCAGGTATTCAGGGAACAGAAAGAGAAAGATGATATAGGGAGAGGAGAAACTGAGTAATGATGGAAGACAAAAAGGGAAAATAAAACAAAACAAATTTTAAAAAAAAGAACAAGAAAAGCTCCCCAAAAAACAGAAGAAAAAAAAAAACAATGAAAAAAGAAATGCTCTCAGGGATCCCTCTGCACGTCTGTGCAAGCTGAGGGGGTAGGTTCCAAGCCACCGAGCACTGCCTGGCCAGAACGGGCTCCCAACTCAAGAAAAGGAAAAGGAAACAAACAAACAATTCAAAACAAACAAAAGCCCTGGGATCCCACCAGTACAGCAACCCAGACCGGGAAGCAGTTCCACACTCAAACGGAGCTCCGCAGCCCCTCAGGAAGAAGCAAAGATGGTGCACGGAGCCAGGTATTTGAGTGAAAGGAGGGAGAGGTGGTGAGAGGTAAGGAAGAAATCAAAAGCAGCAGAAAAAAGCAACACCAGTAGGCAACAAATGGCACTCAGAGAGCTGGCCAATTCGCATGGGTGGAATCCAAGCAGCCGGTGCTTCCCAGACAAGAGACTGCGTCCACGGGAAGCAGAGGAGACCGAATGGGGGTGAAGAAGTGTGGGGGGTGGGAAAGTGTATATCGCAAATTACCAGTTGTTTTGTCTCCCGCTGAAAGTTCCGTGAAGCTGCTTTCTTGTACCCTGTTTCCTGGTCTCTGATAGGAGTCCAAGATGGCAGATCCATGCCGCGTTAGCTGATAGGGGACCTCTGCATGAATCTCTCCTCGCTCTCCGTTCTCTGTCAGTTTTCTCACTCCATTTGGTGCTTGGCTGAGTTCTTTATCTCTACATTTGATGTTTTAGGGTTCAGGATTGTTGTTTTCTCTGTTTGGCTTAGTTTTTCAGATCTTTGCTGTGGAGGGACGGCATGGTGCTTCTGCCTAGAGCGCCACTATGCCAGAAGTCCCCACATTGTCCCATTTAAAAAAAATCTGGGATCATTTTGCCAGAAGTTATCAGGAGCTTCCTACAGCTGATAAACCCAATGTAAATCAATACAGTACAACTAGAAGGTGACTACAATCACCCAATTTGGAGCAATGGAGAATGAAGAAAACCAAAGACACAAGGGAAATATTAGTCCAAAGGACTAATGGACCACAGCTACCACAGCCTACATCAGACTGAGTCCAGAACAACTAGATGGTACCTGGCTACCATGACTGACTGCTCTGACAGGGATCACAGTAGAGAGTCCCAGACACAGCAAGAGAAAAATGTAGAACAAAATCCAAACTCACAAAAAAAGACTAGACTTACTTGTCTGACTGAGACTGAAGAAACCCCTAGAGTATGGCCCCCAGACACCCTTTTAACTCAGTACTGAAGTCACTTCTGAAGTTCACCCTTCAGTCAAAAATTAGACAGGCTTGTAAAACAAACAATAGCACATGTAGTTCAACCATGTATAAAAGACTAAATGGGCACACCAAGTCAAAAGCAAAGAATGAGAAGGCAGGAAGGGACAGGAAAGCTGGATGAATGGAAATGGGGAACCCGAGGTTGAAAAGGGGGGACGGTTGACACACCACAGGGTTGACAACCAATGTCACAAAACAATATGTGTATCAATTGTTTAATGAAAGACTAATTTGTTCTGTAAACTTTCACCTAAAGCACAATTAAAAAAAAAAAAAGCAGCAGCAGAAGAAGGCATCTATAGTTACCTGAGTTGTCTGAGCCAAAGCAGCAAGAGCGACAGGAAGCATCGTTCTGGGATCAGAAGAAAGCATGATGGAGCAATGGCACTGAACAGGAAAGGCTTCCATTACTCAGAGAAATCTCATTTTCAGTCCTCTGAAGAGACGGGTAGTAAGAGAAGGGCACTTGATTACCTGATTGAGGGTGTGTAGTTAAAGAGGAGGCAAGAAATTACTATTAGGTTTCAGGCCTGTTTCCACATGGAAGAAACCTAATGAAGGGCAAGCTGGGAAAGAGAAAGTAGCAGAGGCAAGTGATTCCAAGGGGGAAAGCCATGATCTCTTTGCAAGGCCTGATGTTGAGTTCTGGAGTCAGGAAGAATTTGTGGCATGAGTGGGTTCAGAGGCCATCAGCTCTGATGCTAGGTTTGGTGATCATTTTCAGAAATGTGCCTCAGGACTCTAGGCTTTGACCTGTATTATCTTAAGTGATAACCCTGTCTTCTCTTGTGTCCATTGGCTCAATTCTTGGAATTCTGTCTGAAAAATCTTAGACAGTTTTGAGGAATTCATGATGAGGAACAGAGAAGGCAAGAAAATTGGGTCCAACTAGAAGGCAGAAGGGGACAGGAAAGCTGGTGATAGGGAACCCAAGGTTGAGTAAGGACAGTGTTGACATGTAGTGGGGTTGTTAACCATTGTCATAGGGCAACATGTGTACTAACTGTTTAATGTGAAACTATTTTGTTCTATAAATCTTCATCTAAAGTGAGAATAGCAGCACAACTAGAAGAACATAACCAATGTCACTGAACTGTGCATGTAGAAATCTTTGAAATGGTGTATCTTTGGCTATGTATATTTTCACCATAAAAAAACAAAAGGTCGAGAAAGGAGAGAGTTGACATGTCATGCGGTTGTTAACCAATGTCATAAAACAATATGTGTACTGACTGTTTAATGAGAAACTATTTGTTCTGTAAACCTTCACCTAAAGTACAATTTTAAAAAAAGGAAGGGAAAAAAAAGAAAAAGAAAATTGGGTCCAAGAGATTAGTGTTAAGACCCAAGCTCTAAAACTCATATTGATTAAGGGTATGGTTGCACAGCCGATTATTGTAACTGTGGTCAATAAGTTGTACACCTGTAAAAAGTTGAATTGGCAAATTTTGTGTGATAGATATATCTATAATAAAAAAAAAAAAAAAGAGTATCTGCTGATGCTGCTTATATACAACCAAATATCTCATGGCATTTAGTTTCTTGGTTTAGATGTTTAGGGTCATGGTTTCATGGGACAGTACAGTTAATTGACCTAATAACATGTTTAGTGCTTCTGTTCTATCTGCTAGTTCTGTCATCCAAGCCACAACAGTCAGTCTCTATTTGCCTGGAGCAACAGAAGGAGAGTCAGGAATAGGAGGAGGATATGGAATGTGTGGCCAATTGCCTCCATGAACAACTGCCACCTTTGCCATGAGACCTGAAGAACTGGATGTTGCCTGGCCACCACTACTGAACATTTTGATAAAGGATTCCATAAAGGAATCCTTATCAAAAGGGGCAAAATGCAGAACAGAATTTGAAATTCTCATGGAATCCAGACTGTTTCAAGCCATGGAGGCCGAAATTATTGCCCTGAGATAATCTTTAAACTTTAAATGAAAAATATCGCCTGAAGTCTTCTTAAAACTAAACAATAGTTAATTAGTAAAAAATATAAGCCTTGAGCATTGTGCTTTTTTTTTTTTATTGTGCTTTAGATGGAAGTTTACAGCTCAAGTTAGCTTCTCATAAAAAAATTTATGCACACATTATTATGTGACCCTAGTTTTTATCCCTCTAATGTAACTGCACATTCCTCCTTTCCACCTCGGATTTCCCATGTCCATTCAACCAGCTACTATCCCTTTCTGCCTTCTCATCTCACCTCCAGACAGAAGCTGCCCATTTAGCCTCGTGAATCTACTTGAACTAAGAAGCACACTCTTCACAAGTATCATTTTATGTCTTATAGTCCAGTCTATTCTTTGTCTGAAGAGTTGGCCTCAGGAACGGTTTTAGTTCTGGGTTAACAGAGTGTGGAGGCCATGTCTTCTGGGGCTCCTCCAGTCTCAGTCAGACCAGTAAGTCTGGCCTTTTTACTAGAGTTTGAGTTTTGTGCCCCACTTTTCACCTGCTCTGGCGGGGACTCCCTGTTGTGTTCCCTGTCAGGGTAGTCACTGGGTGGTAGTTGGGCACCATCTAGTTCTGGTCTCAGGCTGATGGAGTCTCTGGCTTATGTGGCCCCTTTTTGTCTTGCACTAATATTTTCCCTGTGTATTTGGCATTCTTCATTCTCCCTTGCTCCAAGTGGGTTGGGACAAACTGATGCATCTTAGATGGCCTCTCACTAGCTTTTAAGACCCCAGACGCCACTCACCAAAGTGGGATGCAGAACATTTTCTTAATAAACTTTGCTTTGCTAATTCACCTAGATGTCCCCAGAAACCATGGTCCCCAGACCCTCGCCCCTGCTACACTGTCCCTCAAAGTGTTTGGTTGTGTTCAGGAAAATTCTTAGCTTTTGGTTTAGTCCAGTGGTGCTGACTTCCCCAATGTTGTGTGTTATTCTTCCCTTCACCTAAGTTAATTCTTTTCTACTATCTAGTTAATGAATTCCCCTCTCCCTCCCTCCCTGCCCTCGTAAGCATCAAAGAATGTTCTCTTCTGTGTTTAAACCTGAGTTATTATAATAGTGATCTTATGCAATATTTGTCCTTTTTGACTAATTTCACTCAGCATAATGCCTTCCAGATTCAACCATGTTACGAGATGTTTCGAGGATTCATCGTTGTTCTTTATTGTTGTGTAGTATTCCATTGCATGAATATACCATAAGTTGTTTATCCATTCATCCATTGATGGGCACCTAGGTTGCTTCCATCTTTTTGCTATTGTGAACAGTGCTGCAATGAACATAGATGTACATATATCTATTTGTGTGACAGCTTTTATTTCTCTAAGATATGTTCCAAGGAGGGGGACTGCTGGATCCTATGGTACTTCTATTTATAGCTTAAGCGCCGAATTGATTTCCAAAGTGGTTGTACCATTTTACATTCCCACCAGCAGTTTATAAGTGTTCCAGTCTATCCACAACCTCTCCAATATTTATTATTTTGTTTTTTTTTGGATTAATGCTAGCCTTGTTGGAGTGAGATGGTATCTCATTGTGGTTTTGATTTGCATTTCTCTAATGGCTAATGACCATTAGCAATTCCTCATGTATCTCTAAGCCACCTGAATGTCTTCTTTGGTGAAGTGCCTGTTCATATCCTTTGCTCATTTTTAATTGGGTTACTTGTGTTTTTGTGGATTTTTGCAGTATCTTGTAGATTTTAGACTATGATTGGATATGTCACAGCCAAATTTTTTTTCCCAGTCTGCAGGTTGTCTTTTTACTCTTTTGGTGAAGTCTTTTGATGAGCATAACTGTTTGATTTTTAGGAGCTCCCAGTTATCTTGTCTCTCTTCTGGTGTTTGTGCATTGTTATTTATGGTTCTTATTCTGTTTATTTCATATATTAGGGCTTCAAGCATTGTCCCTATTTTTTCTTCCATGGTCTTTACCATTTTAGGTTTTATATTTAGTTCTTTCATCCTTTTTGACTTAGTTTTTGTGCATGGTGTGAGGTATGGGTCTTGCTTCAGTTTTTTTGCAGATGGATATCAGTTATGCCAGCACCGTTTGTTAAAGAGACTGTCTTTTTGCATTTAACAGACTTTGGGCCTTTGTCAAGTATCAACTGCTCATAGGTGGATTAATTTACATCTTGATTCTCAACTTTGTTCCACTGGTCTATGTATCTGCTATTGTACCAGTACCAGGCTGTTTCGACTACCGTGGCAGTGTAATAGGTTCTAAAATCAGGCGGAGTGAGGCCTCCTACTTTGTTCTTCTTCAGTAATGCTTTAGTTATCCGGGGACTCCTTCCTTTCCATATGAAGTTGGCGATTTGTTTCACCATCTCATTAAAAAATGTCGTTGGTATTTGGATCAGGATTGCATTGTATCTGTAGATTGCTTTAGGTAGAATTGACACTTTCACAATACTGAGTCTTCCTATCCATGAGCAAGGTATGTTTTTCCACTTATGTAGGTCTTTTTTGTTTTTTTGCAGTAGCATCTTCTAGTTTTTTTTTTTTTTTTTTTTTTTATAGGTCTTTTACTTCTCTGGTAAGATTTATTTCTAAGTATTTTATCTTCTTGGGGACTATTGTAAATAGTATTGATCTGGTGATTTCCTATTCGAAGTTCTCTTTGTTGGTATAGAGGAATCCTACTGATTTTTGTTTATCTTGTATCCTGACACTTTGCTGAAATCTTCTATTAGTTCCAGTAGTTTTCTTGTGGATTCTTTGGGATTTTCTGTGTATAAGATCATATCATCTGCAAAAAGGGATACTTTTACTTCTTCTTTACCAATTTGGATGCCCTTTATTTCTTTTTCTAGCCTAATTGCTCTGGATAGGACCTCCAGCACAATGTTGAATAAGAGTGGTGATAAAGGGCATCCTTGTCTGGTTCTCGTTCTCAAGGGGAATGCTTTCAGACTTTCTCCATTTAGGATGATGTTGGCTGTTGGCTTTGTATAAATGCCCTTAATTATGTTGAAGAATTTCCCTTCTAATCCTATTTTGTTGAGAATTTTTCTCATGAATGGGTGTTGCAATTTGTCAAATGCCTTTTCTGCATCAATTGATAAGATCATGTGGTTCTTGTCTTTTTTTTATTTATGTGATGGATTACATTAATTATTTTTCTAATGTTGACCCATCCCTGCATACCTGGTATGAATCCCACTTGGTCATGGTGAATTATTTTTTTGATATGTTGTTGAATTCTATTGCCTAAAATTTTGTTGAGAATATCTGCATCTATATTCATGAGATATATTGATCTGTAATTTTATTCTTTTGTGGTGTCTTTACCTGGTTTTGGTATCAGGGTTATGCTGGCTTCATAGAATGAATTTGGGAGTATTCCATCCATTTCTAGCTCTGAAATACCTTTAGTAGTAGTGGTGTTAACTCTTCTCTGAAAGTTTGGTAGGATTCTCCAGTGAAACTGTCCAGGCCAGGGCTTTTTGTTGTTGTTGTTGAGAGTTTTTTAATTACCTTTTCAATCTCTTCTTTTGTTATAGGTTTATTTAGTTGTTCTACCTTTATTTGTCTTAGTTTAGGTAGGTAGTGTGTTTCTAGAAATTTGTCCATTTCCTGTAGGTTCTCAAATTTGTTGGAGTACAATTTTTCATAGTATTCTGTTATGATTCTTTTAATTTCAGTTGGGTCTGTTGTGATGTCACCCATCTCATTTCTTATTCAGGTTATTTGCTTCCTCTGGAATTTTTCTTTTGTCAGTTTGGCCAGTGGTTTATTGATTTTATTGATCTTTTCAATGAACCAGCTTTTGGTCTTGTTAACTCTTTCACTATTTTTCTAGTGTCTATTTCATTGAATTCTGCTCTAATTTTTATTATTTCCTTTCTTCTGGTGCCCAAGGGCTTCTTTTTCTGCTCTCTTTCTACTTGTTCTAGTTGTAGGGTTAATGGTTTGATTTTGATCCTTTCTTCTTTTTGGACATGTGCATTTATTGCTATAAATTGACCTCTGAGCACTGCTTTTGCTGTGTCCCAAAGGTTCTGGTAGGATATATTTTCATTCTCATTTGATTCTGTGAATTTCTTTATTCTGTCCTTAATATCTTCTACAACCCAGTAGTTTTTGAGCAAGGTGTTGTTCAGTTTCCATGTATTTGATTTTTTTCCTTGAATTTTCTGTTATTGATTTCTACTTTTACGGCTTTATGGTCACAAAAGATGCTTTGTAAAATTTCGATGTATTGGATTCTGTTAAGGTTTGCTTTGTGGCTTAACATGTGGTCTATTCTGTAGAATGTTCCATGTGGGTTAAAAAAAAAAAAAAAGTATACTTGGCTGTTGTTGGGTGGAGTGTTCTGTATATGTTTATGAGATCAAGTTGGCTGATTGTGGCATTAGGTCTTCCACGTCTTTACTGAGCTGCTTTCTGGATGTTCTGTCCTTCACCGAAAGTGATGTTGAAGTCTCCTGCTATTATTGTGGAGCTCTTTCTCTTTTCAATGCTGTTAGAGTTTGTTTTATGTATTCTGAAGCCCTGTCGTTGGGTGCGCAAATATTTATTATGGTTATGTCCTCCTGGTGTATTGACCCTTTAATAATTATATAATACCTTTCCTTATCCTTTGTGGTGAATTTTGGTTTAAAGTCTATTTTGTAAGAGATTGATATTGCCACTCCTGTTCCTTTTTGATTGTTGTTTACTTGATATATCTTTTTCCATCCTTTGAGTTTTTGTTTGTGTCTTTAAGTCTATGATGTGTTTCTTATCAGCAACACTTAGATGGATGATTTTTTTAATCCATTCTGCCATGCCCTGTCTCTTTATTAGCACATTTAGTCCATTTACATTCAGCATAATTATTGATAGGTATGAGTTTAGTACTATCATTTTGATGTCTTTTTTTGTGTGTTGTTCAGTTTCTTTGTTCCACTTAATTTTCTGTGCTGAGTCATTTTTCTTAATGTATTTTCTTTTCATCTTTTTCATTGTTATTGATTTTGTATTTGCTGAGCCTTTATGTTTTTCTTGTTTTTTATTTTGATGTGTAGGATTGTTAGTTTCCTTTGTGGTTACCTTAATATTTACCTGTATTTTTCTAAGTTTAAACCAATCTTTTATTTCTTTACATTGCCTTGACTTCCACTCCATATGAATGATCTGTGACTACATTTTCTAGTCCTTTGTTTTTGTTTTAATGTCATCATCTTTTACATATTGATCTATCTGTTTACCTATTATCAGTGTTTTAGCTTTGATTTATTTTTGTGATTTCTTTATCTGGGTTGACATCTGGTTGCTCTGTTCTGTGTTCTAGTCTTGGGTTGTTATTTAATGTTATCAATTTTCTAACTGGAGGACTAGTTTTTGTAATTTTGGTTTGGTTTTTACAAATTCCCTAAACTTCTGTTTATCTGGAAATGCCCTAATTTCTCCATCATATTTGAGAGACAGTTTTGCTGGCTATACAATTCTTTGCCGGCAATTTTTTTTTCCTTCAAGGCTTTATATATGTTATCCCATTGCCTTCTTGCCTGCTTGGTTTCTGCTGAGTAGTCAGAGCTTAGTCTTATTGACTCACCTTTGTAGGTGACTTTTCATTTATCCCTAGACACTCTTAAAATTCTCTTTATCTTTGGTTTTGGCAAGTTCGATTATAATATGTCTTGGTGACTTTCTTTTGGGATCTACCTTACATGGGGCTCGATGAACTTCTTGGATAGATATCTTTTCATCTTTCATGATATCAGGGAATTTTTCTGCCAACAAATCTTCAAAAGTTCTCTCTATATTCTCTGTTATCCCCTGCTGTTCTTGTACTCTAATCACTCATAGGTTATTCCTTTTGATAGAGTCCCACATAATTCTTAGAGTTTCTTCATTTTTAAAAAATTCTTTTATCTGATGTTTCCTCAAATAAGTTGGTGTCAAGTGCTTTGTCTTCAATCTCACTAATTCTGACTTCCATTGCCTTAATTCTGCTCCTATGACTTTCTACTGAGCTGTTTAATTCTGAAATTTTATTGTTAATCTTTTGGACTTCTGTTTGTTATCTCTCTATGGGTTCTTGCAGCCTGTTACATTTGTCATTATGCTCTTGCATAACCTTCTTAAGTTCCTCTACTGCTTTGTCAGTATGTTCCTTGGCTTATTCTGCATTTTGACTAATCTCCTTCCTGATATCTTGAAGAGTTCTGTATACTAGTCTTTTGAATTCTATCTCTGGTAATTCCAAGAAGTTTTCCTCCTCCAGAACATTTCTTTATTCTTTGTTTTGGCGGCTTGCTGAAGCCATCATGGTCTGCCTCTTTATGTGATTTGATATTGAGCGTTGTCTCCGAGCCATCAATAAGTGATATCTATTTTATGTTTGCTCACTGTGTCCTAGCTTCTTGTTTTGATATGCCCAAATAGGCTGGTCACATGAGGTAGTTTGAATATTGGCATCTTTGAAGCTCTCACGTCCTATTTCCAGGTGGCTAGAGCTGTTACTAGGTATGTGAGCCCAGGAGTCTGTTTACTTTTCTTGTGTGAATTTAGCTCAGGTGTTCAGGTCGTCAGTTATCGAGTGTGTGGTGCAGGTTCTCACCTACAGTCCTAGACAGGCAGTGGTGATTGGAGCAGGCACAGGTATCTGGCTGCGGTCTGGAGCGAAGACAAATATGAAATCAAAGATGACCCAGAAATTCTGAATCCAAGTTTCTGGGAGAATGAGGATGCCCTTAACATCAAAAGGAGAAGTTTCCTTTGAGAAATATATCTTGAGAAAGAAGCAGAAAGACCTGTCCCAATTTTTTGCAGTCATGCACATTTTGGACATAAATCATGGTCCTTGTTTAGCATGATGTCTCAAGGAAAAGTTCCTAGAAATGGAATTATGGTTTAAATTTTTTTCTTCTATACATAATATCTTGCCATATTCATCTCCTAAAGATTGTATATCTCCAGAAAATGAATGAGAAAGGACAGTTCACTATATTCTCATAAAGCATGGTAATTACGTCTTTTGAGTTTTATCAATTTGTTACATTAAAGATGAAATACTGATGATATGATTTGAGGGCTACTCTAAATGGAAAGAAAATATCTAAATAAGTTATTAGGCTTTTATTTATTTATTTTTTCTTCTGTAAGTTTTCTGTTTAACCAGGCAATTTGTGAATACCCATCTGCCATTTTTTTCCTACAAGTTTCAGTGTTTTTTTAAATTAATTTATAAAAATTTGTATGTGTGTTAAGCTTTAAATATAATATTTGCTAGCATTTTTCTTACTAATTTTACTTTCTTTTGATTTTGTTCATAATTTTTTGATTAATAGATATTCATGTACTATTGAACTAGGAACAAAAGTTTTCTCTTTATTACCTGAGGTACAGGGGGAGAGATCTCCACCAAAGAAAATACTTTAAAGCAATTATCTTGGTAATAAATTTTATAAGGTTTTGTAGCACGAACCACTCTGAGGACAAGTAGAAGAAATTCTAAGAATGAAAACAACGAAGATTCATTCATTCTGTCATGAATATTTTCAACAAAACAGAGCATTTTTTGGTGTGACAAAGAACAAAGTAGTCCTGTAGCTTCCTTGACAAGCGTATGATTGGTTACTTCTGAGTAAGTTTTAATTGAAGACTAAGTTGACTTTTCCAGATGGGATGAATAGGAACTGATAAAAAACATTATGGGAATAGTGAGATTCAAAATTGCTCAGAAAAATACAGTCTTATATACAAACCAACCTATCTTTTCATTTATGATTTCTTGTGTCTGGTAGATGGGTTTTGCAGCCAGACTATGGACACCAATACTGTTAGCTGTAAGGACTGGGAGTCACCACTTATTCTTGGACCCCTGTCACAGCTGGCTCGGTGGAGTGGGTGGAGCCACCAGTCCTCAGGCCCCTGATGTGGGTAGGTGAGGTCCCTGCGTAATAGGTAAGGCGGAGTCAAACGCCATGAATCCGCCATTCCCCCTTATAGCAGACACAGACGAAAATATGCTTCAGGTATATACCCTGTTATACTGTGCTAATGAGGGCCTACACTGTTGAAATGGGCCCACACAGGTCTATGCAGGGGTGAAAGGCATTCAAACTCTGTGGACTCCTTATGCCTGTGCCTAAGCAAAGGAGCTGTGCCTGCCCTGAGTTGCTCCTGGCTTAGGGGGGCTGGCAGATTATTTTTTCCTGTATGTTCATTTGTTCCATCTCCAAAGCCGGGAGAATGGTTCAGGGTGTGTGACATGTCCTACTTCTGACCTACGGAAATTTAGAAGGAAACAAGTCAAGATGTTTTTAATTTCTTATTTTTCACTTTTGCTTTGTTATCTATGAACAACAGTTTAATATGCTGGACACTAGTATTGAGAGTCTCAGGAAAAACATTTCCACTTGTCAAAAAAATATCTGGGAAATGCTGCAGTTAGAGTTTCTTAGAGATTTGTATGTTGGAGTGTCTGAGAATTCATATACAAATTTTTTTTCTTTTTTAATAATACTTTATTGTGTTGTCAATGAATATTTACACAGTAGTTTAGGTTCCCATTCAACAATCTCTACACAAGTTGTTCAGTGACATTGGTTACATTCTTCACAATGCATGAATATTCTGATTATTTCCATTCTGGTTGTTCCTTTTCCATTAGTTTCCACTAGTTTCCCTGCCCCCTTTGCTTCTCATCTTTGTTTGAAAGTAATTGTTGACCATATGGTCTCATATAGGTGATTTTTTTAAAGGAGTACAGTACTTTCGGGTGATATTCATTATTTTTAGAGCTGTTTTGTTATTTAGCTACAAGGTGGCCTCAGGTAAGTTTCAGTTCAAGGTTTGAAGAGAATCTCATGGCAATAATTTTGGGGAGTCCTTCAGTCCTCAGCAGATCTGGTATTTTTTGCTTGTTTGTTTGTTTTTAGGAATTTGAAGTTCTGTTCCACAATTTTTCCCCATTCTATCAGGGTCCATCTACTGTGGCCCTGATTAGAACAGTTAGTAGTGGTAGCTGTGTATCATCTAGTTCCTGATGCAGCAAAGTTTCACAAAGCATTTGCCAACCATTTGATCATACAACATTTTATACAATTAGTGATTACCTATATTTCCAGCACTAGAATTACTAGGACCATTATTTTAAATAGAACCTGGTAGGCCATCTGTTTTAAATCATCCATTTGACAATTTTCTTTACCTTACGTACATATGTTTATTTTAAAAAATGCACCATAATTTCTGTCAAATCAATATAGAGAAAAGATTTTCTTTTAAAAAATTATATTTGTGTTTTTACAATGGAATTTCTTTTGCATAAAAATGGCCCGTGTAGCTCAGTATTGCCCAGAGTAGCATTTGGAGAACTTGGTTACCTTTTACCCTTAAATGTTCCTAAACTTTTTCATGCAAATCTTTGTGAAAAAACTGGGTTGTTTTTTTATACACACTGATTTATTGACATTTTTTCAGTCTTCTATTTTATTCTGTATATGCTTTGGTTTAGAATAGTCATATTTATTTTCTCTATAAATGTACTTACCATGTCAACATAATAACATGTTTTTCATCTTTAATATGTAAAATTGACAGTTTTTAAGAAGCTGCCAGATTTTTTTCTTAAGTGTTTATTTGCATCTCATTCATAATTGGCACTATTTGTTGTTTCATACAATTTAGAGGTGACAGATTTCATTTTTTATCCTTATAGTAAATGAAACAGTTTTCTGTGAGTTTCTAGATCTCACTTATTGCCACTATTAGTTTGGAAGATTTTCATTTGTTTGCTGTGACAATAATGTTTGTTTGATCTTCTTAAGAAATGTTCTGCTTAGTTGCAAAGAAGGAACTAAATAGAGTATCTTCTCTTGAGCAATGCTATTTCTATTTAATTAGATCCATTTGAATTTTTCTCAATTAACAATTTCTCAAGACATTGTCATCCTACTTCTCTTCCTTCTTTTACTGCCTAAATTGCTGAAAATGCAGGCTACACCTGCTACTTCCATTTCTCGTTTGTAAGACTATAACAGGCCTCTATCCTTTTTACTGAACCGGGTGTTAGCTGCTGTCCAGTCAGCTCCAACAACAGAACAAAATGTCACAAGGTCCTCTACCATCGTCATGATCATTGGTCTGTTTGAGTCCACTGTTGCAGCTATTGTGTAGTGTCTTCCAAACCAGGGGGCTCATCTTCCAGTGCTATATCAGATAATATTCTGTGATCCATAAGGTTTACATTGGATAACTTTCAGAAGTAGATCACCAGGACTTTCTTCCTAGTCTTAGTCTGGAGGCTCTGCTGAAACCTCTCCACCATGGGTGACCTTGATGGTATTTGAAATACCAGTGGCATGGCTTCCAGCATGATAGCAACATACAAACCACTACAGTATGACAAACTGACAAATAGGTGGTAGACTTAAACTGTACGTTCATACAAACACTGACCTTTTTATTAGTTTCCTATTGCTGCTGTAATGAATTGTCACAACCTCAGTGGCTCAAAACAAAACAAATTTGTTATTTGTGCTTGAGGTCAGAAGCCCAGAACGGGGGCATCTAGGTCAATTGGGATAATATAGTTCATAAAAAAAAAAAATGTTCTACATCCTATTTTGGTGAGTATCGTCTGAGATCTTAAAAGCTTGTGAGCGGCCATCTAAGATGCATCTATTGGTCCCATCCCATCTGGAGCAAAGAAGAATGAAGAAAACCAAAAACAAAAGGAAAATATTAGCCCAGAGGACTAAAGGACCACGTGAACCACAGCCTCCACTAGCCTGAGCCCAGAAGAACTAGATGGTGCCCAGCTACCACCACCTATTCCTCTGACAGAGATCACAATAGACAGTCCTGGACAGAGCAGCAAAAAAATGTAGAACAAAATTCAAATTCACAAAGAAAGACCAGACTTACTAGTCTGACAGAGACTGAAGGAACCCCCAGGACTATGGTTCCTGGACACCCTGCTAACTTAAAACTGAAGCCACTCCTAAAGACAAAGATTAGACAGGCCTATAAAATAAACAAAAACACACATCAGGAAAGTCCTTAGTTCAATCAAAAATACAACACCAAATGGGCAACTCCTGCTCAAAGCAAGACAAGAAGGCAGGAAGGGACAGGAAAACTGGATTAATGGATACAGGGAACCCGAGGTGGGAAGGAGGAGAGTGCTGTCACATTGCAGGGATTGCAACCAATGTCACAAAACAGTATGTGTATAAATTGAATGAGAAACTCACGTGAGCTATAAACTTTCACCTAAAGCATAATAAAATTTAAAAATACAAAAAAAGAAATCCAAAATAGATCTCACTGGGCTAAATTCAAAATGTCAGCAAGGCTGTGTTCCTTTCTGTAGGCTCTAGGTGAGAATTCATTTTCTGTCTGTCCTTTTCCAGCCTCTAGCGGTTGCACACATACCGTGTGGCTCATGAGCTCCTTCCATCTTCATACCCAACAATGGCCAGCTGAGTCTTTCTTATATTGCATCACTCTGATACTGACCCCATATAAAGGATCCTTGTCCTTGTGATGACGTTAGCTCCACCTGGAAAATCCAGGATAATGTCCTTATTTTAAGGTCAGCAGTTTAACAACCATATTTCCGTGGGCAGCTTTAATTCTTCCTTGCAATATAACCAGCAATTCCAACGGTTCAGGTTCAAATCCCTGCTGAGAATTTGCATTTCTAACAAGTTCCCAGGAAGTTATACATAGGCGTCACCTGAGGATCCTGTTAAAATGTAGATTCTGATTCAGTATATCTCAGGGGGAAATGCAAATTCTCAGTCAGGAATTTCTTAGAAAGGCCAATTCTCATCACGAGTTTGAACTAGAACAAACCGGTTTGAAGCCCTGCATATAACATTACATATGCACAGGTTCTGGACATTAGGACATGGACATATTTGAGGGGGTCATTGTTATACCTACCTACTACACCATCCTATCACCAAATTCAACAACCTTCTCCTCCATTTGGACTTTCTTGAACTAAATTGACTTCCTTTCCCTTAACATTCTCCACTGAATATATCCTCTTAATTTTACATTGTTCTGTCTCATTCTCCATTGTTAATAGTGCTTCTTCCTTTTTGGAACTCAGTTGTGGCTGTTCAGTGAAATTTCCTTCAGCCTTCTAATCTCCTCCCCTTATCTCTGTTTGCTGGAGAAATTCTCTACTTTTTTCATATGAAGATGTGATTTTTCCCTGTATGCTGATTAATCTAAAATGTATATTTTCTAGCCCTGACTTCTCTCTTGAAACCTAGTCCTATATATTCTAAATTCTACAAGATAATTCATTACACTTAATTATTCTGCAGTCGGAGCCCTGGTGGCACAGTGGTTAAGAGCTCAACTGCTAACCAAAAGGTCAGCAGTTCAAATCCACCAGCCCCTCCTTGGAAACCCTATGGGGCAGTTCTCTGTCCTATAGGGTCCCTGTGAATCAGAACTGACTCAATGGCAAGGGGTATTGGTATTCTGCAGTCATCTCAAACTCACTCTATTTGGTAATAAGAACCTACTTCCTGAAGCAGTGACTTTTGGGGACCCTGAAGTAACTAGGAAATCCCTCAGTGGTACAAATGGTTAACATGCTCAGTTGCTAGCTGAAAGACTGGAGATTCGAGTCTACCCTGAGGTGCCTGAGAAGAAAGGCCTGGTCATCTATTTTCAAAAAATCAGCCATTGAAAACCCTGTGGAGCATAGTTCTACTCTGGCACACACGGGCTCACAATGAGTCATAACTGACTTCACAGTAACTGGATTGGTTGGTTGGTTGCTTGAAGAATCTAGAAAGGAGACAAGACACTGAAGTCCAGAATCTTAGAAAAAAGTTATTGATAGAATTATGTCTATAGCAGCACAGGGTACTGACGTCTGTAATGGTTCACTTTATGTGTCAGCTAGTTAGGCTATGGTGCCCAGTCATTTGGCCAAACACTAGCCCAGATGTTTCTGCAAAGGTATTTTGGAAATATAATCAACAGTTACAATCAGTTGACTTTAAGTAAAGGAGAGTGTCTTCAATAATACGAGTGGGGCTCATCCAATTAGTTGAAGGCCTTAAGGACAAAAAATCTGAGGTTCCTGAGAAAAGATGATATTCAGCCTCAAGACTGTAACGTAGAAATCTTGCTTGAGTTTCCAGCCAGTGTGGTTGCCCTATGCATTTCATACTTGCCAGCTGCTAGAACCCACAATAAACCAAACTCTTTGCCGTTGAGTCGATTCCAACACATAACTACCCTACAGGACAGAACAGAATTGCCCCATAGGGTTTCCAAGAAGCAGCTGGTGGATTCTAATTGGCAACCTTTTGGTTAGCAGCCATGCTCTTAACCACTTCGCCATCAGGGCTCCACAAACCACAACGGCATGTGGCATGAGATAATTCCTTAAAATAAAGGAAAAAATATGTATGTATGTGTGTGTGTTCTATTGCTTCTGTTTTCTATTGTATCCTGACTGACACAATATGTAACTAAAAATTTATTTAGAACAAGATTTTAATATCCCCTTCTCCCTTGCACAGTTCCCCAAAAGCAACATAACATCCCAAAGTGTAAATCAACGGGCAAATAGGATCATTTTAAGAAAGATGAGAGAAACTGTGTTACCCTAGCTTATTTTTACCCTTCATTCAGGGATGTTTGTCCTTGGAGGTTCCCTGCTTTCCATACATTGTGTACTCACATTGTGTCACATTCCCCAAAATGCACTGAAGTATCCAGGATTTACTGATTATTTTGGTGCTAAAATTCCTATTCTATTGTCAATCTTCAATAGATTAGACAAATAGTAAGAATGCATCTGCATAAAAAGTAGGTGAAAGGTGACAAAGTCTAAGTCTAAAGGAGCGTTTATAATCTTTGAGCTCTCTTTGCTAGATTAGAAAATGCAGGATAGAGAGCTAGAACATGATTCAATCCTGACTCCAGACAGCTAAGTGGAGACATCAAAATAATCCATCAACTTTTAAGCTCCCAAGCTATTTGCAATTCTTTCACAAATAGTCCCATCCTCTTGATTTGATGAATTCAAAGATTTGTTGATGCCACATTTCTCACTCATTCAGATTTGCACCCTCTTGCCAGTTTTTACTACCTTATCTAAGCATCTATAGCTTTTCTTTCCCTCCATCCCATTAGTCATCATGCCTAATTAATTAATCTCTTCTATTGGTGAGTTCCTATATATAGATACCCTGGGTGGCACAAATGGTTAAGTGCTTGACTAATAACCCAAAGGTTGGTGGTTTGAATTCACCCAGAGGTGCCTCATTAACAAACCCACTACTTCTGAAATATCATAGACGTTGAAAACCCTGTGAAGCAGAGTTCTACTCTGAAACACATGGGGCCACCATGAGTCAAATCAGCTGGAGAGCAACTGGTGATTAACTATTAGTTATTGGTTAGTTCCCATCTATGTCCAATGTTTTCTTTATGATTCTTAATTTTTTATTCAAAATTACAACATCACAACAGCTGGTTAACAGATTTCCTTCTCTCCATCTTTTTCAATGAAGCCTACATATATCATTGTCAGTTAATCTTCTTAGATCACTAATTCCTCATTGTTCTACCTCAAAAGTCTTTAAGGGCTCTCCAGTGTCTATTGGATAAAGCTCCAAATGTTTAGACTATTTTTTATGGCTCTTTCACAATTGGACAGGCCTGCCTATCCAGCTTCATTTGTCATTGTTGAATCGTAGCAGCTGTATTCCTCTATACACACAGACTATCACAAAATGTTCTGTAAAATCAAAACAAAACAAACACATTTAAAAAAAAATTTAAGTTCTAGAAATTTGGGCAAAATAAAGATGTTTAAAAAGAGAAACAGGTTTCTTTATTCTGGGACTTATCAGAATCTTAATATACTAACATGCATTGTGAACACTAAGGAGCTGATCCTGATTAGCAGAGACTCCCACATGCAATTTATCACAAAGCACTTTTTGTTTATAAAATACTTATTGACACTTTGATACTAATGTCCTAAAAAGCCCAAAACCAAACCCACTGCTGTCGAGTCGATTCTGGCTCACAGCAACCCCAAAGGGTTTCCAAGGCTGTAAATCTCAATGGAAGCAGACTGCCACATCTTTCTCCCGCGGCGCCAGTGGTGGTATCGAACCACCGACCTTTTCGTTAGCAATCGAACACTCTAACCACTGCGCGACCAGGGCTCCTTACTAATGTCCTACACAACAGAATTGGAGAAACCTGTCCTCAGCTACACTTGGCAAAGTTCACCTCTTGGTGCCCTGACATGAGCTGCTGATTCGTGCGGCGCTTGCCGTTTGGTGCAGCTGGTTTTTCTCCACAATCACGTCTTCCTTCTTATTCGCTGCCTGTAGACTCACGTCTTAGGACAACATAAGATCCTATTTAAATGAGCAGCAGTGAAAAGCGATTTGTTTATTTAACCATAAAACTCTTAAAACTTAGTATATAGGCTCACACCTTAGGACAACATAAGATCCTATTTAAATGAGCAGCAGTGAAAAGCGATTTGTTTATTTAACCATAAAACTCTTAGAACTTAGTACCATCCTAACATACTCTGGCAGTTTTTAAAGCGCCTTAGTCTCTCTCACTGTTAATCACTGGATGTTAAGGCCTGGGTGAATATCATTTTAAAACTGAGAACTAACTAAACAGACATAATTTTGAGGAAATAAAAGCAAGAGAAAGATAAAAGTCAAACTGACATTTGACTGCAGATATTGGAATCTCACACGCAGGGAATACAAATAATACTTTTAAGTCTGTAGTCAAGGTTCAAGCCTATATAATTAATAATAATGGTTACTATATATTGTGTGGAGTGCCTACTATGTGTCAGTACTGTTCTATAGCCTTTGCTAATGTTACCTCATTTAATTCTTATAACAATCCTATAGAATTTATAAGTGTCTCCATTTTACAGATTTACTGATTTAAAAAAAAAAGATTCATTGACTGTCTAAAGGGCACACAATTGAGAGTTTATCAGTAAACCCACATATTTCTGGCCAATTGATTTGACAAGTGTTCCAAGTCCATTCAATGGGGAAAAAATAGTTTCTTCAATAAGTGGTGCTGGGACAACTGGTTCTCCACATGTAAAAGAATGGAATTTGACCATGGTTCATACCTTACATGAAAATTAACTTAAAATGGTTCAGTGACCTAAATATAGAAACGAAAGCCATAACACTCTTAGAGGAAAACATAGAAGTAAAGTTCACACAAATACTAAGTAGTAGAGCTGGGCATTAAGTCCATGTCCGTCACGTATTCTAAATTACAAGGCTCTATCAGGCATTGAGTTTTGGCCCTCCATTATGGGAAAAATACACAAAGGTTCTGGTGATGAGTCAGAGGAGAATTCAAAATGTGATATAAACGGAACATATGAAAAGGCTGAACAAATATTTTCCATCTGGTTGGAGGATGGAGTAGAAAAGCTGAGATGAGAAGTGAAAATACTGCACGCTCATTAGCGGTGTCAAGGGATTGATGTTGTATCAGTCAGGGTTCCTAGCTGCAAGTCACAGAAATTTACTCTGGCAGAATTTGGTAAAGAGAATCTATTGAAAAGATACTGAATAGAGTACTATCAAGATAGCCAAAGAACCAGACTAGAAAATGGACAGATCCAAGAAAGGATGGGCATCCAGGAAGGCCACAATAAAAATATTTTTAATAAAACTACTTCAACTAGTAAAGAATGTCTGCCTTGAGTATTGTGCTCTTTTAAGATCTATCTACATAGGATCAAACTGACAGCAGAAACTTGAAAGATTAAATAGGAGCCTTAGGGGGCAGTGAATTTACGTTAATGGAAGAGGAACAACTCAGAAAATGAGGGTGAGAATGGTTGTACAACTCGAGGAATGTAATCAATGTCACTGAATTGTACATGTAGAAATTGTTGAATTGGTGTATGTTCTGCTTATACATGTTCAACAACAGCAACAAAAATAAAATAAATTATAAAAACAAAATAAACAGTTCAATGAGGACACAACCACTGCCTCCTGCAGTAGTGTATGCTACAGATCTCAAAGCCATGGATACTGCATCTGGAACTACTATTGAACCACTTACTGTGTTGCCCATGAATATCACATGTTTCTGCTGCCACTACCTACCCTTGCAATAGATTCTCAGCCAGTCCCAATTTCTCCCAATTTAAACATCTGATTGGAAGCATCTCATTGACTGACCATGCACTAGCTGCAAGGGAGGCTGACAAAGTTAGTATGTGCTATTTTCAAGTTCTGTATAGAGAAAGAATCTCTGCTTTCTACTAAATGACCCCTGCCTTCTACTTTATAGATGCACAGGTACTGATGGGAATGATAACAAACAGCCTCTACAGTCTACAATGTCATACAACTTCTATTTATATTAAATCTAGTACAGAACTCATGACTCTAAGTTGCAGCCACCACTTGAGGGATGTGGATAATTCATTCTATTTAACTAATATTAGTGACCAACTACCATCTGTTTAGAAATCAATAATTTTGAAGTGAGGAACAATTAATAAGTAGCTAAAAATACACTTAAAGCAAAGTTAGACTTTTATTAAAAGGGATTCCTGAGATGAACATTTACATAGGTACAAAAATGGCTTAAACAAATTAATACAAATATGACAGATTGTCAATAGGATACTTAAGAAAAATTACGGACATGTACAGGTTGCTAAGATTATATAAAGCAACCACAAAAATGTTCAATGATTGTCTTTAGCCTGAGGTGTCTATATTTTGAATACAGTGAACAAATACTTATTTAATATTTTGTACATGCAAAGCATATAATAAGGATGACAGACACAGTGTATACATTTTATATACAGTAAACAAGTATGTAGGAATAATTTCTGTATGGAAAGCACCTAAAATGGTTTGTGTAGGAGAAAAATGAACAGAGAAAACAAACATGGTTTCACTCAAAGAGCGTAATATTAGGAAAACTAAAGAGTGGAAAGTGATAAGTATCACAGGAAAGATTAGAATAAAAGAATGCAGAGGTACTAGTTTCACATGGTAAAGTCAGAGAAGCTTCATAAATGTGACCAAACTGTGGAGAATCAGTAGCTCTACTTCCCTCCTGGTGGGAATGTAAATTGGTATACCATCTCTGGAGTGAAATTTGACAATACCTAACAAAATTATATGTGCACTTACCTTTTGAGCCAGCAATACTACTCTGACGAATCTGGCCCACAGAGCCACCTCCTACAATACAAAAGTACGTATGCTCAAGGTTATTCATTGAAATGTTATTTGTAACCAAAAATACTGGCAACAACGTAAATACTCATACATAAGAGAGCGGTTGAATGAACTATGGTACACCCACGAAATGGACTACAATGCAGCTGTGAACAAGAATAAGGAAAATCTCTATGAATATGGATATTGAGCGACTCCCAGGACATACTTACTTACTCTTAAGTGAAAAAAGCAAAGCCTGGAAAAGCATATATATTATGCTATCTTCTAAGAATAAATAGACATAAAATACACAGGTATCTGCTCATTTGTACATAAGAGATTCACTATTTATGTGGGCTGGTAGGAAAGAGGTGGCAGAAAAAATTCAAGATGAGTTTTGAACATGTTGTAGTGCCAAAAAAAGGAAATAAATGCTCAAAAGAAGACAGCGACTTTCAAATATACACAGTAGCTTGTCAAATAAACACAGTAGTCAAACTGAAGGAATTCTTAATAGCCAGAGCTCAAGCAATTTAAGCAACAACAGTAATGAAATAATGATAATATTGAATATTTACCCATAGAATAAAACAAATAGCCACAAGTCCATACTAAAATAAATAAAGAAGAAACAGCTCTTCTTCACAATATAACTCCAGTTAATGAATGTAGAAAGAAAGAATTAGAAATTCATTATTAAGAAAACACCACAATAATATATATTGCACACAACAACCACCAAAGAATTCTAAAATTAGTGAACAAAAGTCTGAGGAGAAACAAAATTTGTATGATCTCAAAGTATTTTCCTCAAGATACTTAACAAACACAAAAGAAAGATAGTAACTTACAGTGGAGAAATCAAGGGACACCAGCATAACCAAGTCATCAAGGTAAATTTAACCAATAAAAGATGTATCAACATCATGAAACCCTTGATATAGTGCAAGGAGGACACAAAGTCATTTTCGTGATATTCTTGCAAAAAATTCATAATCACACATTAATCACAAAAAAAAATTAGACCAACCCAAACTGAGAGATATTCCACAAAAATAATTGACCAGTACCCCCATGCATCTGTCAGTCTGTCATACTGTGGGGGCTTGTATGTTGCTGTGATGCTGGAAGCCAGGCCACCAGTATTCAAATACCAGCAGGGTCACTCATGACTGACAGGTGTCAGCTGAGCTTCCAGACTAAGACAGACTAGGAAGAAGGATCTAGTGGTCTACTTCAGAAAAAAATTAGCTAGTCAAAACCTTATGAATAGCAGCAGAACACTGTCTTATTTAGTGCCCAAAGATGAGCCCCTCAGATTGGAAGGCACTCAAAATACCACTGGGGAGGAGCTGCCTCCTCAAAGTAGAGTCCTTAATGACCTGGATGGAGTCAAGCTTTTGGAACCCTCGTTTGCAGATGTCGAACTACTCAAAATGTGAAGAAACAGCTGCAAACATCCATTAATAATCAGAACATGGATGTACAAAGTGTGAATCTAGGAAAATTGGAAATTGTCAAAAACGAAATGAATGTGTAAAGATTGATATCCTAGGCATTAGTGAGCTGAAATGCACTGGTATTGGCCATTTTGAATCTGACAATCTATGGTCTACTATGCGGGGAATGACAACTTGAAGAGGAATGACGTTGCATTCATCGTCAAAAAGAATATTTCAAGATTTATCCTGAAGTTCAATTCTGTCAGTGATAGGATAATATCCATACACCTACAAAGAAGACGAGTTAATATGACTATTATTCAAATTTACCCACCAACCACTAAGGCCAAAGATAAAGAAATTGAAGATTTTTAGCAACTTCTGCAGTCTGAAATTGATCAAACATGCAATCAGGATGCATTGATAGTTACTTGTGACTGGAATGCCAAAGTTGGAAACAAAGAAGAAGGATTGGTAGTTGAAAAATATGGCCTTGGTGAAAGAAAGGATGCCAGAAACAGAATAGAATTTTGCAAGGCCAGCGACTTCTTCATTGCAAATACCTTTTTTCAACAACATAAATGGCGACTATACACTTGGACCTCGCCAGATGGAATATACAGGAATCAAATCAACTACATTTGTGAAAAGGGACAATGGAAAAACTCAGTATCATCAGTCAGAACAAAGCCAGGGGCCGACTACAGAACAGAACATCAATTGCTCATATGCAGGTTTAAGTTGAAGCTGAAGAAAATTAGAACAAGTTCACGAGAGCCGAAGTACAACCTTGTGTATATCCCACCTGAATTTGGAGACCATCTCAAGAATAGATTTGAAGCGTTGAACACTAATGATCAAAGACCAGACGAGTTATGGAATGACATCAAGGACATGATCCATGAAGAGAGCAAGAGGTCATTAAAAAGACAGGAAAGAAAGAAAAGATCAAAATGGATGTCAGAAGAGACTCTGAAACTTGTTCTGGAATGTTGAGTATCTAAAGTGAATGGAAGAAATGACGAGTAAAAGAGCTGAACAGAAGATTTCAAAGAGCAACTCAAGAGGACAAAGTAAAGTATTATAATGACACATACAAAGACCTGGAGTTAGAAAACCAAAAGAACACACTTGGCATTTCTCAAGCTAAAAGAACTGAAGAAAAAATTCAAGCCTTAAGTTGCAATGTTGAAGGATAATACCGACCAATGCAGGAAGTATCAAAAGATGGAAGGGATCCACCGAGTTACTGTACCAAAAACAAATGGTTGATGTTCAGTTATTTCAGGAGGTAGCATATGAACAAGGACTGATGGTAGTGAAGGAAGAAGTTGAAGCTACACTGAAGACATTGAAGAAAAGTCTTCAGGAATTGACAGAATACCAATTGAGATGTTTCAACAAACTAATGCAGCACTGGAAGTGCTCACTCATCTATGCCAAGAAATTTGGAAGACAGCTACCTGGCCAACCAACTGGAAGAGATCCATATTTATCCTATTCCGAAGAAAGGTGATCCAACTGAATGCAGAAATTACCGTACAATATCCTTAATATCACACACAAGTAAAATTTTGCTGATGATCATTCAAAAACAGTTGCAGCAGTACATCCACAGGAAGCTGCCAGAAGTTCAAGCCAGATTCAGAAGAGGACGTGGAATGAGGAATATCATCGCTGATGTCAGATGGATCCCGGCAGAAAGCAGAGAATACCAGGAAGATGTTTACTTGTGTTTTATTGACTATGCAAAGGCATTTGACTGTGTGGATCATGACAAATTATGGATAACATTTCGAAGAATGAAAATTCCAGAACACTTAATTGTGCTCATGAAGAACCTGTACATAGATCAAGAGGCAGTCGTTCGAACAGAACAAGGGGATGTTGCGTGGCTTAAAGTCAGGAAAGGTGTATTCAATCTGCATGCTGAGCAAATAATCAGAGAAGCCGCTCTATATGATGAAGAATGCAACATCAGAATCGGAGGAAGACTCATTAACAACCTGCGATAGGAAGATGACACATTGCTTGCTGAAAGTGAAGAGGACTTGAAGCACTTACTGATGAAGATCAAAGACCAGAGCCTTCAGTATGGATTGCATCTCAACATAAAGAACACAAAAATCCTGACGACTGGACCAATAAAAAACATCATGATAAATGGAGAAAAGTTTGAAGTTGTCAAAGATTTCATTTTACTTGGATCCAGAATCAACACTCATGGAAGCAGCAGTCAAGAAATCAAATGACACATTGCATTGGGCCTATCTGCTGCAAAAGGCCTCTTTAAAGTGTTAAAAAAGCAAAGATATTACTCCAAGGATTAAGGTGCGCCTGACCCAAGACATGGTGCTTTCAATTGCCTCACGTGCACGTGAAAGCTGGACAATGAATAAAGAGGTCCCGAAGAATTGATTAATTTGAATTATGGTGTTGGCTAAAAGTATTGAATATACCACTGACTGCCAGAAGAATAAATAAATCTGTCTTGGGAAAAGTACAGCCAGAATGCTCCTTAAAGTCAAGGATGGAAAGACTCTGTCTCACGTACTTTGGATATGTTATCAGTAAGGACCAGTCCCTGGAGAAGGACATCATGCTCGGTAGAGAGTCAGTGTAAAAGAGGAAGACCCTCAACAAGACAGAGTGACACAGTGGCTACAACCATGGGTTCAAGCATAACAACAATCAGGGGGATGGTGCAGGACTGGGCAGTGTTTTGTTCTGTTGTACACAGAGTGGCTGTGAGTCTGAACCTACTGGATGGCACCTAACAACATAACAACACAACTCTTCAAAAGTGCCAAAGTTATGAAAGAAAAGAAAAGATGGAGGGATTATCATAAACTGTAGGAGACCAAATAAATGTGACAACTAAATGCAATGTAGGATCCAAGGTAGGATTCTGGGACAGGAAAAAAAAAAAAAAGGAGATTATTAGAAAATTTTGTGGAAAACATTTGTAGTTTAGTTAATAATACTGTATCAATGTTAGTTTCCTGCTCTTGATAATCATATTATGTTAATGTAAAATATTAATATTAGGGGAAGTATTGTGTGTGACGCATATGGGAACTCTTTGTACTATTATTCTAGTCTTACAAAATCTTGTAAGTCTAAAATTAGTTCAAAATGAAGTTTTATATATATGTATGTATATACATACACACAAACACACACATATATACACGTGTTTCTGTGTGTATTTCAGTTCCTCAGTCTTTCTAGTCATATTTTAAATGCCTAACAGCTGCACATAGCCTAATAGCTACCATACTGGATAGTGCATTAGAATAATAATGGCTAACATTAACTGAGTATTTACTTTGTACCTGGCACTGTCTTAAGCACTCTATGTGTATTATAAATTTATTCCTAACAAAAAAACTTTGAGGTAGGTACTATTAGTAGACTGGTTTTACATATAAGCAAAACAAGTCACTGGGATTTTAACCTGCCCGAAATAACATGGCTAATACCTGGTTCCAACTCAAAGAAATTAAGTAATATTCATCTCAGGAATTTAAGTAATCTGACCAAGGTCACAAATACAGCAAGTGATGAAATCCAGGTTTGCACCCAGTTCAGTCCAAATAAGCCTCCAAAACACTGCTTTGTTCTACCTTACCTATCAATCTAAGAAAAACAACAAAAGAGGAAAAAATAGAGCACTCTCATCAGAATTCTTGCCCACCCTTTCACAAAAAGTATCTTCACCACATTAATTATGAATGACAACTTCCATATACCAAATCATATTAATATGTGATAGCCTTGAATGTTCATAAATCAGCAAAGCTCGTTAAAATGCCCTTTCACTTTAATTGAAGAACAAAGTTGAATTTAAACATATATTACTATGATCTTAGAGTGTCACTGAAAATGTACCTTTGGTTGAGTCTATTCTTATAACTCCTAATGGTGAGAGTGTACATATTGTTTTACAAGTATACAGCTCAAGGCTAGCCCAGCTTTATTGATGGAAGTTGTTTTTTTTTTTTTTTTCTTACCATGTCTCCCTTTCTTCCCAATAGTCAGAAGATTTTCAAAGTTATTTCATCCTGTATGTAATATCACTTCATGTACATTTTACTTATGACAGATCCAAAGACCAGTTGCCTAATAAAGAACTTCTGATACGTCATTAACTGGCAGAGGAGGGAGGAGGGCATTGAGTTGTAGAGAAGCCAACACTGAACCAAGAGGTGAAAGCTCTCGTTTCTGGTTTCTGTTCTCACTATGATACCATAATCCTTGGTGTAAGATATTGCCCTCAGGATTTCAGGTTCTTTAAACGTGAAAGAGGTTGAGCAGGACATGATGATTAAAATTCCTAATAATTTTAATAAATATAGCATTGCTTTACTTTAATACATATCAGAATAAGTTCAGTATAAATTTTGAAAAAAAATATAAAAAACACAAGGGAAAAAAAGTAAGAGATAATATCACTGTTATATTTGTTTCCTTCCACCTTACATCTCTCTCGTCTTTTCTTGCTCCACCTATTTACTTATCTATCGATCTATCTGTCTATCTAATTATCTATCTACCTGCCTATCTACCTATTTAAAGTTAGAAAACCACAAGAGAAGAACACATTAGGCATTTCTCAAGCTGAAAGAACTGAAGAACAAATTCAAGCCTCCAGTTGCAATACTGAAGGATAATATGGGCAAAATACAGAGTGGTGCAGGAAACACGAAAAAAAGATGTAAGGGGATTTCAGGCAACATGGCGGTATGGACAGAAGCACCATACCATCCCTCCACAGCAAAGATCCAAAAACTAAGCCAAACAGAGAAAATCTCAATCCTGAAACCCTAAGCATCAAAAGAAGAGATAAAGAACTCAGCCAAGCACCAAATGGAATAAGAAACTGACAGAGAACAGAGAGTGAGGAGAGATACATGCAGAGGTCCCCTATCAGCTAACGCAGCACGGATCCACCATCTTGGACTCCTACCGGAGATCAGTGAACAGAGGGTACGGGAAAGCAGCTTCACAGAGCTTCCAGCAGGAGACAGAACAACTGGTAACCAGCAATATACGCTTTCCAACCCCCCACCCTTCTTTACCCCTACTCGGCCCCCTTTGCTTCCTGCGGCCACAGTCTCTTGGCCAGTAAGCACTGGCTTCACCCCAGTGCTACTTGGATTCCACTTGCCTGCACTGGCCAGCCCCATGAGTGACATCTTTTGGCTGCTGGTGTTGCTTTTCTCTGCTTCTTTTGATTTCTTCCATACCTCTCACCACCTCCCCCTCCTTTCTCTCAAATACCTGGCTCTGTGTGCCATCTTTGCTTCTTCCTGAAAGGCTGTGAAATGTCGCTCTAACGTGAAACTGCTTCCCAGCCCCTGCTGCCATGCTGGTGGGATACAGGGGCTTTTGATTGTTTGTTTTTATCTGTTTGTTTGTTTTGTTTTTATTTTCTCGAATTGGGAGCCCATTCTAGTCGGGCAGTACTGCGCTGCTTGGGACCTATCCCCTGAGTTTGCATGGATGTGCAGAAGGATTCCTAAGGGCATTTCTTTTTTCTTTGTTTTTTTTTTGGGGGGGGGATGGTTTCTTGTTCTTTTTTTATTTGTTTTCTTTTCTTTTCTCTTTTTCCTTTTTTGTCTTTGTTCATTACTCAGTTTCTCCTCTATATACTTACCTTCTCTTCCCGTCTCCTGAATACCTGGTGCTGAGTGACACCTCTACCCCTTCTAGCCAGCCTGTACTTCATGGCCTGGGAGCAACTTCCCCAGACCTCCCAGGAGCACTGGTGTGATCACTCGGGGCTTTGCTTTTCTTTCTATTTATTATTTATTCATTTTCTGTCTTCTTTTTCTTCTTCTCCTTTTTGCTTTTCTCCATTTCTCAGCCTCTCATCTCTCCACTCCAACAGCAAGCTCTCTTAGCACTCTTTTTTGTTGGTACGTTTTAGCTCCTGTTCCTCTCTCTCCTCTTTCCCAAAACCATCTTAGCTCCACACGTCACAATCTCCCTCCCTCCATCCTGCCTACATGCACCGTGTGCTGAACATCACACCCCCAAGCAGTACAGGCACAGCCTACTGGAACATACCCTGCACTGATTCCCAGCCTGCTCTGTTGGCCCTAGTACTTGCCACAAACAACCCACCCCTGCACCTCTTCTTCTGCTAGACCTGCCCTTCTGTACCATATCTGAGCGACTGACCCTGACAATTGGAGGAGGCAAAAAGTATTCTGCCTACAGATGAGCAAACAACAAAGAACACATAGCCAGCCTACTCAGACATAACAAAGTAAAGCAAAAAAGCAGGATGAAACAAACAAATCTACAATCAATAAACGAGGAAAATAACTACCAAATGCACCGAAGACAGCAGACAATATCAAAACATATACAAAAACAGGACAGGATGGTTCCAGTAGGTGTCCAAAATAAAACACCTGATGATTTTCCAGTAGAAGAAAAGGCACTAGAACTACCTGATAGGGAATTCAAATCTCTAATATTGAGAGCTATCCAGGAGTTGAAGCAAAAAGCTAACACAAATGAGGAAAAAATAGACAAAATCATGGAAAAAGCAGACAAATTAATAGAAAATACGGACAAAAAAATGGAAGAATTCAGGAAAATAATGCAGGAACAAAATGCCAAAATAAATTCACAACTAGAAATCATACAAAAGCAACAATTA
>NW_004443956.1:413232-414876 GCF_000243295.1 Trichechus manatus latirostris
CAGGATCAATCATACCAGCCAGATACCAATCTAGGAAATGAACTCTCAAGGACTATCCAAAACCAAAAGAAATACAACAGGGAATCAGAGCAGTTAATCTGTAAATGACAACAATATCAGAACAACAGAAGAGGGAATGAACGGTGTAGGTATAGAACTTTCTAATGGACAGGAAGGCAAGGCGATACCAGGTAATAATAGACTGCTTCAAACTTAGGAAGATGAGGGTAAATTTCAAGGTAACCACAAAGAAAGTTAACAAACCTACTCATCAAAATAAAGAGGAAAAACATAAAGTCTCAGTAAAAACAAAACCTACAAAAACAAAGAAAATGAAAAAAATCCACAAACAAAAGGAATTTAGCACAGGAGGGTAAGAGGAACAAAGAAAACGTCAGCATCGAAAAAAAAAGCTCTACAAAATGACAGCAATAAACTCACACCTATAAATAATTACACTGAATGTAAATGGCCTCAATGCACCCAAAAAGAGATGAAAAGTGACAGAATGGATAAAAAAACAAGATCCATCAATATGCTCTGTACAAGAGACACACCATAGAAACAAAGATGTAAATTTATTAAAAATCAAAGGATTGATAAAAATATATCAAGTAAAAAGCTACCAAAAAAGAGCAGGAGTGGCAATACTAATCTCAGATAAAATCGAATTTAAAACAAAATACACCATAAAAGACAAAGAAGGACACTATATAATGATTAAGGGGACAATCCATCATGAAGACATAACTATAACAAACATCTATGCACCCAATAACAGGGCTTCAAAACACATAAAATGAACTCTAAAAGCACTGAAAAGAGAAATTGACAGTTCCACAATAATAACAGTTCTATACCTCAGTAAAGGACAGAACAACTAAAAAGAAATTCAACAAAGGTACAGAAGACCTAAAGGGCACAATCAGGCAACTTGACTTCATAGACATATATAGAAAACTCCACCCTACAGCTGCAAAGAACACATACTTTTCCAATGCACGTGGAACATTCTCCAGAACAGATCACATCTTAGGCGACAGAGAAATCCTCAACATGATCCAAAACGCTGAAATAATTCAAAGTATCTTCTCTGATCACAACACTGTTAAGGTAGAAACTAACAACAGGAAGAGCAAGGAAAAAAAATCAATTACATGGAAACTGAATACACCCTGCTTACACATCACTGGGTAATAGAAGAAGTCAGAGATGGAATAAAATAGTTCCTAGAATCAACTGAGAAAGAAAAGACATCATACCAAAACCTTTGGGAAACAGAAAAGGCAGTCTTCAGAAGAAAATTTATAGCAATAGATGCACACATCAAAAAAGAAGAAAGGGACAAAATCAAAACATTAAGTACAAAACTCGAACAAATAGAGAACAGAAAAAAAAAAAAGTCCACAGCCACCAGAAGAAAGGAAATAATAAAGATCAGAGCAGAAATAAATGAAATAGAGAATGGAAAAACTACAGAAAGAATCAACAAAACCAAAAGTTGGTTCTTTGAAAGAATCAACAAAATTGACAAACCACTAGCCAGACTGACAAAAGAAAATCAAGAGAAGATGCAAATAACCCAAATAAGAAATGAAATGGGAGACATTACAACAGACCCAACTGAAATAAAAACGATCATAG
>NW_004443956.1:416014-431430 GCF_000243295.1 Trichechus manatus latirostris
ACAGTCACCTGATCTTTGACAAGGGCCCAAAGTCCATCAAATGGGGAAAAGACAGTCTTTTTAACAAATGGTGCTGGCAAAACTGGATGTCCATCTGCAAAAAATGAAACAGAACACATACCTCACACTATATACAAAAACTAATTCAAAATGGATCAAAGACCTAAATATAAAGCTAAAAAAAGTTCATAGAAGAAAAAATAGGATCAATGCTAGAGGCCCGCATACACAGCATTAACAGGATACAAAGCAGAATCAACAACAGACAAACTCCAGAAGATAAGCTAGATAACTGGGATCTTCTAAAAATCAAACACATATGCTCATCAAAAGACCTCACCAAAAGAGTAAGAAGAGAACCTACAGACTGGGAAAAAATTTTTGGACATTACACATCAGACAAAGGTCTAATCTCTATAATCTACAAGAAAATCCAACATCTCTACAACAAAAAGACAAATGGGCAAATGAAATGAACAGACACTTCACCAAAGAAGACATTCATGAGGCCAACAGACACATGAGGAAATGCTCGCGATCACTAGATGTTAGAGAAGTGCTAATTAAAACCACAATGAGATGCTATCTCACCCCGGCATTACTGGCAGAAATCAAATAAACTGGAAATAACAAATGTTGGAGAGGCTGCAGGGGGACTGGAACTCTCATGCACTGCTGGTGGGAATGCAAAATGATACAAACATTTTGGAAAACGATATGGCACTTCCTTAGAAAGCTAGAAATAGAAATACCATATGATCCAGCAATCTCACTCCTAGGAATACGTCCCAGAGAAATAAGAGCCGTCACACCCATGTTCACTGCAGCATTGTTCACAATAGTAAAAAGGTGAAAACAACCTAGATGCCCATCAACAACAGATGACTGGATAAACCAACTATGGTACATACACACAATGGAGTATTATGCAACGATAAAGAACAATGATGAATCTGTGAAACATCTCATAACATTGATGAAACTGGAGGACATTATGCTGAGGGAAATAAGTCAATCACAAAAGGACAAATATTGTATGAGACCTCTACTGTAAAAACTCATGACTAAGTTTACACACAGAGAAACAATCTTTGTTGGTTCCGAGGGATGGGAGGGGTGTGGGGTGGAAATACTAAATAGACAATAAATAAGTGGTAACTTTGGTACAGGGTAAGAGAATACACAATACTGGGGAAGCCAGCACAACTTGTACAAGGAAAAGTCATGGAAGCTCTACAGACACATCCAAACTCCCTGAGGGACTAAATCACTGGGCAGAGGGCTGTGGGGACCATGGTCTTGGGGAACGTCTAGCTCAATTGGCATAACACACTTTTATAAAGACAATGATCTACATTCTACCTTGGAGAGTAGCGTCTGGGGTCTTAAAAGCCTGTGAGCAGCCATCTAAGATACTCCACTGGTCTCACCTCTTCGGCAGCAAGGGAGAATGAAGAAACAAGATACAAGGGAAAGATTAGTCCAAAGGACTAATGGACCACAGCTACCACGGCCTCCACCAGACTGAGTCCAGTACAACTAGATGGTGTCTGGCTACTACCACGGACTGCTTTGACAGGGATCACAACAGAGGGTCCTGGACAAAGCTGGAGAAAATATAGAACAAAATTCTAACTCACAAAAAAAGACCAGACTTAGTGGTCTGACAGAGACAGGAGAAACCCTGAGAGTACTGCCCCCGGACACCCTTTTAGCTCAGTAATGAAGTCACTCTCGACGTTCACCGTTCAGCCAAAGATTAGACAGCCCCATAAAACAAAACTAGACTAATCAGGCACATCTGTCCAGGGACAAGGACTAGAAGGCAGAAGAGGACAGGAAAGCTGGTAATGAGGAACCGAAGGTTGAGAAGTGATAGTGCTGACATGTTGTGGGGTTGTTAACAATTGTTATAAAACAATATGTGTACTGTTTAATGAGGAACTATTTGTTCTGTAAACCTTCATCTAAAATACAACAAAAAATTAAAAAAAAAAAGATGGAAGGAATACACAGAGTCACTGTACCCAAAAAGAATTGGTCGATGTTCAATCATTTCAGGAGGTAGCATATGATCAAGAACCTATAGTATTGAAGCAAGAAGTTCAAGCTACACTGAAGATGCTGGCAAAAAACAAGGCTCCAGGAATTGATGAAATATCATTTGAGATGTTTCAACAAACGGATGCAATTCTGGAAGCACTCACTCATCTACTGCAAGAAATTTGGAAGACAGCTTGCCTGGCCAACCAACTGGAAGTGTTCCACAATTGTGCCCATTGTAAAGAAAGGTGATCCAACAGAATGCAGAAAGTCTCGAACAGTAACATTAATACTACACACAATTAAAATTTTGCTGAAGATAATTCAAAAATGATAGCAGCCATACATCAACAGAGAACTGCAAGAAATTCAAGCCAGATACAGAAGAGAACATGGAACGTAGAGTATCATTGCTGGTATCAGATGGATCTTGGCTGAAAGCAGAGAATACCAGAAAGATGTTTACCGTGTTTTATTGACTATGCAAAGGCATTTGAATATGTGGATTATAACAAATTATGGCTAACACTGCAAAGAATGGGAATTCCAGAACACTTAATTGTGCTCATGTGGAACTTGAACATAGACCAAGAGGCAGTCACTCAAACAGAACAAGGGGGTACTGCTTGATTTAAAATCAGGAAAGGAGTGCATCGGGACAGTATCTTTTTACCACACTTATTCAATCTGTATTCTGAGCAAATAATCCAAGAAGCTGGACTATACGAAGAAGAACAGAGTGTCAGGATTGGAGCGAGACTTATTAACAACCTAGGATATGCAGATAACACAATCTTGCTTGCTGAAAGTGAAGAGGACTTGAAGCATTTACTGATGAAGAGCAAAGACTACAGCCTTCAGTATGGATTACACCTCAACATAAAGAACACACAAATCCTCACCACTGGACCAATAAACAATATCATGATTAACAGAGAAAAGACTGAAGTTGTCAAGGATTTCGTTTTACTTGGATCCATAATCAACGCCCATGGAACGCAGTCAAGAAATCAAAGGACGTATTGTATTGGGGAAATCTGCTGCAAAAGACTTCTTTAAAGTGTTCAAAACAAAGATGTCACTTTGAGGACTAACGTGCACTTGACCCAAGCCATGGTATTTTCAATTGCCTCCTATGCATGTGAAAGCTGGGCAATGAATAAGGAGGACTGAAAAAGAACTGATGTGTTTGAATTATGGTGTTAGTAAACAATAAGGAATATACAATGGACTGCCAGAAGAATGAACCAATCTGTCTGGGAAGAAGTACAGCCAGAATGCTTCTTAGAAGGAAGGATGGTGAGATTTTGTCTTATGTATTTTAGACATGTTATCAGGAGGGACCAGTCCCTGGAGAAGGACATCAGGCTTGGTAAAGTAGAGGGTCAGAGCAACAGAGGAAAATCCTCAAAAACTGGACTGACACAGTGCCTCAACAATGAGCTCAAACACAGCAACGACTGTGGGGATGCAGCAGGGTCAGGCAGTATTTTGTTCTGTTGTGTGTAGGGTTCACTGTGAGATGGAATCAACTTGACAGCACCTAACAACAGCAAATCTGCCAATCTATTCATTTATTCAACCATTTCTTCTCAAAATTGGAATACGGAAGTTTAATAGCCTATATTTTCACTAAAAGTACACTATGAACATTTTCCCAAGTGATTCAATATTCTTCCACTACAGCAAAGTTTTCATGGCTCCAATGATATTTCATTGATTAGGTATCCTGGGGATATATGATCAATATCTGTTTTTTAAATAGTTATCGTTGCCATTGAGGTCTAGTTGATTTCAATTCATAGCAACTCTATATGACAGAGTAGAACTACCCCATAGTGTTTCCAAGGAGTGGCTAGTGGATTCAAACTACGACCTTTGGGTTAGCAGTGGAGCTCTTAACCGCTGCACCAACCCAAAAATGAAACCAAATCCGTTGCCTTTGAGTCGATTTGACTCATAGTGACCCTATAGGACAGAGCAGAACTGCCCCATAGGGCTTCCAAGGAGCCCCTGGTGGATTGAAACTGCCGATCTTTTGGTTAGCAGCTGTAGCTCTTAACCACTACGCCACCAGGGTTTCCACTGCACCCACAGGCCTCCTTTAAATAGTTAAGAGTATCAATTTTTTATTTTTGATTTGTTTTCCTTAGGGTAAAATTTTAGTATAAACAAATTGTTAATATTCTTCGATCAGGCCTTCAACTCTCTTAAGTTTGGCGGTTAGGGACCAGTGTTTAATGTTAAATCTGATAGCTGTGACATCAACATCTTCACAGGTCTGAGTTCATCACAAGGATAAGATGCCTAGCACATGCATCTGTAAAACCATATTAAAGCAAAAGCATCTTCAAATAACCATTTCAATAGGAAGGAATACCAATATGAGATAAATTTGGAACACAAAACTAATATGCTTTATCCGTTCAATGTTGGTGTCATGTTACGGAAAACAGCTATTCTGTTTTGTATTTTGTCAGGATTGCGTTACGTATTATAGATGCAGTTTACGTTTTTAGCAGTTATATTAAATAAATAGTAACTGTTAAACCTAGTAACTCCTCAATGAGTCATTGTCGAGGTCCATATTTGTCAATTTAGTGGAAAAGATGTATCTCGACTTTTAATTCTACCAGTGACCCCAGCTATCTAGCACTGATCGTTTTAAAATGATAAAAAGGTGTGATCATATACACCTGACAAATTATTAAACCCATCTAAATTCCTCTAGAATTTGCACTCTTAAAATATGTATGTCAAAGTAGCCAGTCCAATGAATTTATGTGTTTTATTTCAGAGCAACTGAAATTGCAAGAATAAAGTAAGTAAGAACTACTGTTAACATGAAATTTAGCCAAAAGGGCATTATTCTTACAGAAAATAAAATGATGACAAAATGGCCCTTAATTCATTTTCTAAGCGCAACACCTATCAAATGTGTCATTACTATTTCCATTAACGCAGAATCTTACAAGTCCTTCTATTTGCTGCCTCTGGAGCAAAAACATTTCTAATCAGCGTCACTGTTTTGAAATGTGTACAAATGACTGGTGTCTTGTTAATTCTGCAAGTGCCAGTTATAAGTGCATTTACTTCAGAGTAAAAATGTGATGACTGTTAATATCATATGCATATAAGGGCTTCCAGGCTACTATGTCTGCCATGGTATCACTGTAACATTTCTCAGTTGATCGTGAGTTGTGTTACACAATCATATCTTAGCACAATTAATGCAGCAAAAAGAGGAAATACTTGTATATTCCAACAAATCATGTAATGGAAAGTTTTGAATTGGGTATGAAATTCTGTTCACATTCCATCAAACTTAAAAACAAAAAAGTAAAACAAACAAAAACAACTTAACCTAGTTTGTACCGCCTTCAATTATGAATTGCTAACAATTCCCCTAGAGGACATAATGAGGGAAGAAAAGTCTTTTTTTTTTTTTTCTAGAGTTTATGATTCACCAAAAATATTTGCACTTTTCTAAATTCCAATCTAGATATATTTCTTCTCTGAAAGTTGAAATTCTCAGATGACCAATGTTATGTGGGTGGATTAACATTTGAATGTTGAGTTGTTTTTGAATGATTTTTTTAAGGCATATTGGACCATGAAATTCTCATTTTTTTAAATTAAAAATCAAAATACTTCACAGCTGAAACCTTCAGAAGAAATGTGTTCATCTAAATTTCACTGAATACATTTTTTAACCTTAATATAATTATAATAATAGACCTTTGTTGAATAAATAACCTTAATTGAATAAGAATGGACTAAATTTCCTGATCCACAACTCATAATTATTCAATTCTTGGAGCCCAGTAGTAGACTAGTAATAATATATATCTCCTGGAATACTGAGAGTTTAAATTCAGTGAAATAATGCATGGAAAAAACTTACAGCAGTTCTTGTAGCATAGGGCGCAATCATTAAATATTAGTTATTTTTACTTTTTAACATATATTCTTTAAAGTAATGCCTTAAAGCAGTATATTAGAGAAAAAAAGCAGGTTCCACAATGAAATCATACAGAAATTCAGGTCAGTTCTCACCATCATGTTGAACATGGATCTGAATACATGGACAATTAGGATTTTTCTGAAATTCTTTTCACCAAATACTTAGAATTGGCATTAGCTTCTTAGTAATCTTTAAGACAAATATAAAAAAGTAAAGAAAAAGCTCATAAGAACTCTGCTTAATTTATGTAGGTACACTGCCCTCAAGGACGTAAAGCCTAACTCACCATCCTTAAGTGTGGGCTATCCATAGTGACTTCCTTCCAAAGAGTTCAGCGTGGAAAGGGGAAACAAGGAAGAGTAACTTAACAGTGGAGAAGCCTGACAAACACTACCTCAGCCAGGGGATCAAGGTCAAAATCAAGCCATAAATCAGGCTGAAAATATGTGCTTTGATATGATGTGATGAAAACGGCCCTCTAGTTCTGTGATCTTCCTCCAAAAAGCAAACAAATGCATAATTCAGTGTTTACATAAGAAAAACATCAGGCAAATTGCAATAGAAGCACATCCTACAAAATACCTGGCCAGTGTTCCTTAAAACCATCATGGTTATCAAAAATAAGAAAAATCTGAGAAACTCTCACAGCCAAGGAGTCTAACGAGACATGGAAACGAAATGTGCTTTCCTGGGTGGGATTCTAAATCAATAAAAAGGACATTAAGTAAAAACAAAGGAAATCTGAATGAACTATACCAAACTAAAACCAAACCCATTCCCGTCGAGTTGATTCTGACTCATAGCAACCCTACAGACTTTAGTTAATAATGATGCATCAGTATTTTCTCATTAATTATGACAAATGTATCATACTAATAACAGATAATAATAGGGAAAACTGGGTGTAGGATGTATGGGAACTCTCCGTACTACCATTGTCTAAATTTTTCTGTAAATCTAAAACTCTTCTAAAACATGGTCTGTAAAATAATAAAAAGTTTGCTTAGGAAGCTGGAAAGGGCTTTGTTAATAAATGTATTCTCTCTTCAGAACAGTCTTCCAGGAATACATCCTAAAACTCTAGGGGATCCTGTTGTAGGAAGATAAGTCCCTAAGTTAAACAGTGTTTGTTTTTCCAAGTATAAAACTGTATAATCAGAAAAAATTCAATTATGTGGGGTTTAAGACGCAAGACCAAAATTAACATTCAAAATCAGAAAGATAAATAAGTGTTTAATTATGCTGTACACTCTAGGGCTTTTTTATGACTTTTTATGACAATATTTTGATGATTTTACCTGCTAGAAAGAGTGACATATTCTTAATTCAAAGACTGTTAAATAGCATGAATTTGGAAACTGCAAAAAAATAGAAATAAAAATGGCCATTGGCTTGAAGTAATCATTGGATTGTAGTGAGATAATTCCACTGTTGAAAAAGTCACGATGGGATATTGTAAAAAATAATGTATTGTATGTGTTATTTTGCATCATTCTATAAATGATTTAAGTAGAATGTTGGTGATGCAGTCAACTTTTCGATGTTGTATTCGTTAAAGTACAGGGCATGAAACCACAATAAAAACAAACACAAGACCGAAAGTGCTTCAACAAAACAGAGGTTCTTTTTTCTTTCTCACATTGCAGTCCTTAGTTGGTTTAAGACTGGTAGGATGACTCTACCATCTTTAGTGCATGGCTTCTTTCTCTGGATCCAAATCAGCTGCTCAAATTGTCAACATCTACCCAACAGCAGCAAGTAGAAAAAGGACATGGGGAGTTCACATACATTCACCTTCTAGACATGGTCTGGAAAGTACACAGAATATTCTATTCAAATTTCATTAGCCAGAACATAGTCACATGATTAGACCAAGGTGCAAGCAAGGCTGGGAAATGTATTCTCTTGATGAGTAGCCCATCAATCAGCTAGAACTAGAAAGTTCTATTATGAAGAGAAAGCAAATGATTTTTGGTAGATACTTTGCCATCTCTGCTACAGGAATGCTCTGTCTCCATGTCTGAAACTTTCATATAAAACACTTGAGGATCTTGTCGAAATTCTGATTGCGATTTATTGGGTTATGTCTGAGATTATGCTTCTAACAAACTTCCAAGTGGTGTTAATGCCGACGATTTAAGGAGCAAATTTTGACTTTCAAAGTTCTAGCCCATTCCTTACCTAGAAGAACTGCTATTGAGGCAGATCTCAATTGAGCCAGTGTTCAGGTTAAGTAATTCTTTTACTCTTTGGCATGATGTGGATGGTTGTGGTAGTGGCAATGATAGAAATCACAAAGAATTCACTAGCTTTGAGAATAAAATTAGAAACAAGCGGACCTTATACAAGAAAAAAATGGGATGTATTTTCTCATTAATAAGCAATATCTGTAATTTATCACTGAGACAGTTAATTTTAACTAATAAACTGAGAAGCAGAACAAAATTGTGGAGAGGCGGCATGTGGGTGAATTTATGCTGGAAAGGGTGAGAAGAAAAATTTAAATTTGTGTATAACTTTAGAAAATGTATTTCAAATGTCAAAAGAGAAACTGTGAAAAAGTGAGTTCCTACACAATAACAACATATTAGATTTTATATAGTGTTTTTCTCTATGTAGCTGAAAACTCTCATTTCTATATATTGACAGCAGAAAGATCGGACATTTTTGTCTCTGTTTTGCAAATACATACCCTAGGCCCAATCAGTAAAAATTGGGACATACACAATCACGTAGTACAAACATGTCCATGGGGTCTACACCCTTGGGGTGAAGGGTAGTTATCAGATAATGTGCATGACCTGAGGGCTGAAAAAAACTCCCTCCAAGTTCCTAGCCTACAACTACATCAGCTCAACGTGCATAATAAACCCAAAGAAAATGTACATTATTTATTCATTAACATTGAAACTTCTAACATATGATTTGTAGGAATAAGATAGTCAAAGAGGTTTTTATAGTTTATTTTCTGGAGGAAATATTCACTCTGAGAGTAGGCTATGTAGCACCATACTGCTTATGATTAGGGGCAATGGAATTAGAATCATTACATATTCGGTACATGCTAGGTGATGATTAGGATAAAGAAAGGAAAATGAAACTTCCCAAATGGTTACTAAAAAGTCTACGCACTCATTTTAGATAATTTCAGTGCTTACCATAAGCAAAGTGCTGGCCCTCTGAGAACACAGACTGAATTATGGCACATCTCTGTTCTCTGAGAATTTATAATCTAATGTAGATGAGAAATTGATGAATGAAAATTGCCATAGAATACAAAAATAAACGTGATTAGTTCCAAAAGCTTAGTTAAAGCCATGCATGTCATAGACATTTCACAAAAAGATCAATACTAGTTGGACTGATTAGGGAGTTGCCAGAGTTATAGGACAAGAAGGCCTTTGGAAGGGTAGATATCTAACACATCACTCATTCAGTCTTCCCTGGAGAACCTCACCATGTTTTTGCCAAACCTCTGCTTAAAAACATACAAGAGTGGCAAACTCATCACCTTTGGACAGCTCTGAGATTCAACATTCTAACAGAGAAGCTTGGTTTTGATTTCTGCCTTGAAGAGTAAGTGAGATTTCAATAAGCCAAGATTATTCCAGGTAGAAGGGGTTGACGAAGTTAGCCAAGATTATTCCAGATAGAAGGGATTGAGGAAGTTATGTAGAAAAGTTAAAGAACATACCAAAGAGAGGCTTTGATAAAGGATATCAAGAGTGCAAAAAGCGTAATAAGACTAATATACAGATCACTGAATGTAAGCTAAGAGTTTAGATTTAATCTTATGGGAACAGAATATTCACTGAGGAATTTTGAATTGGCACATACCATGATGGGTGACATACCTTAAGTATAGTTATCTATCAGTGGTATTCCAGATAGAGTACAGAAGAGCACAAACTGAAGAGCAGTGAAATGACTAATAGTCAAAGAGGAGAGAGATAAAGGTTTGAGCTGTGTGATGACAGTGGTACTAGATCTCAGGGAAACTACAGCAGATGCTGTGAATGCCTTGCCCACATCATCCCTTAGACATATCATTAGTTCATGCTCCCAAGGAATTCAAACTGCCCATATCTGCATTTTATTGTCCAGAACCTTTTTCCAGAAGGCCAGTCTGCTTGGTATATCCCTGTTGGAAAATCAACTCTCCTCCAAATTAATCTTAAACCAATGTTGATGGGAAAAAAAAAAAAATCAGTTGCTGTCAAGTTGACTCTGACTTATGGCAATCCCATGTGTGTCAGAGTAAAACTGTGCTCTATAAGTTTTCAGGCTGTGACCTTTCAGAAGCAGATCACCAAGACTTTCTTCAGTATGGACTACGCCTCAACATAAAGAAAGCAAAAATCTTCACAACTGGACCAATAAGCAAAATCATGATAAATGGAGAAAAGTTTGAAGTTGTCAAGGACTTCATTTTACTTGTATCCACAATCAACACCCATGGAAGCAGCAATCAAGAAATCAAATGACACATAGCATTGGGCAAATCTGCTGCAAAAGACCTCTTTAAAGTGTTAAAACACAAAGATGTCACTTTGAAGACTAAGGTGTGCCTGACCCAAGTCATGGTGTTTTCAATCGCCTCGTTGCATGCGAAAGCTGGACAATGAATAAGGAAGACTGAAGAAGAACTGATGCCTTTGAATTATGGTGTTGGTGAAGAATACCGAATATACCATGGACTGACAGAAGAATAAACAAATCTGTCTTGGAAGAAGTACAACGAGAATGCTCCTTAGAAGCAAGGAGAGCAAGACTACTTTTCAAATACTATGGACATGTTATGAGAGGGATCAATCCCTGGAAAAGGACATCATGCTTGGTAAAGTAGAAGGTCAGCAAAAAAGAGGAAGACCTTCAACGAGATGGACTGACACAATGGCTGCAACAATGGGCTCAAGCATAATAAGGATTTTGAGGATGCTGCAAGACAGGGCAGTGTTTCGTTCTGTTGTACATAGGGTCACTATGAGTTGGAGCTGACTCAGTGACATCTAACAACAATAACATACATGTATATGATATATGTATAAGTATGTACGTATGTGTGTGTGTTTATCTATATATAGGCTACAGAGTGAAGATGGAACTCGAGTCTAGACAGAGTAGATGCAGGTATTCCAACTGGCAGGCTCTTGCAGTAGTCATGATAAGAGTTGGCAATAGCTTGGAAGTTGACCAAGGCAAAATCTTAGTAACACCTGTACTTCAAGCTTTGTTTACAATGGGAAGAGAATAATTTATGATTTAATAATTCTTCTTTCTTGAGGAAAACACTGCGATTATTCCTATTCCCATGGCATGTGTCCAATATGAGTTATGGAAATACCATTAACTAATGAAAGTTGCAGACAAAAAAGACTCTTGAACCTGTATTCCATCATTTACAAACACAAAACATGCATTCACTTATTCATCCCATTTTTTCATAGCATTGCAAACTGTCAACTAAATCAATGTTTCTAAAAATCTTTAATTTACTAAAATAGCATATGTGCTAGAAGTGATAAAATGTTTATTAGGTAAGTATAAATACATATTCCGTAAACTTAAAATATACTTGAATTAGTCACTGATGTAGCAGTTTCATAAAATGACAAGAGTATCATACAGAATTCTTGATGATAGTCCAGGAAGTGAATGCATATAGAAAATTCTAAATTTTCATTTCTTGACTAAAAAAAAATTCAAAGACCTTTCCTTTATATGAGGAAGAAAACATTTTCATTGTTTTGTTCTGTTTTTATATTGGAGGCTCCACAATGATAAGAATGAGAAGGCTGCTTCACATCATTTGTTAAAATCACTGTCTACCAAGGTACTGATAGATCTGACAGCATAGAATCTCTGCTGCCTCCTTCCAACACTCCTGTCTTAGTCACCTAGTGCTGCTATGACAGAAATACCACAAGCGGACAGTTTTAACGAAGAGAAGTTTATTTCCTCACAGTCAAAGTAGGCTAAAAGTCCAAATTCAGGGTGTCAGCTCCAGAGGATGCGCTTTTTCTCTGTCGGCCTTCTCATCAGCGTTCCCCCAGACTAGGAGCTTCTCTGAGCAGGGACCTCAGTCCAAAGGACGCACTCTGCTCCCAGCACTGCTTTCTTGATGGTATGAGGTCCCCAACTCTCTGCTTGCTTCCCTTTCCTTTTATCTCTTAAGAGATAAAAGGTGGTGCAGGCCACACCCCAGGGAAACTCCCTTTACACTGGATCAGGGATGTGACCTGGGTAAAGGTGATGTTACAATCCCACCCTAATTGTCTTTAACATAAAATTACAATCACAAAATGGAGGTCAACCACACAATTCTGGGAATCATGGCCCAGCCAAACTGATACACACATTTTTTTGGGGACACAATTCAAACCATGACAATTCCCAAATGCCACTTCTTGTTATCAATGGACACAAATCTGAGAGTTTTAAGCTGTGCAAATTATGAGTACCTGTTTTCTGTCTAAACTGATACATCTAATTACTTACGTGCAAAAGTAATGATTTTATTGGGACTTGTTCACACCATCTTTTGAAAGGTACATTACCTCCAAACGCATAATGAATACCAATTGAAAGTTTGTGGGGGGTATACAATGTTAAGTGGTGTATGCTAAAATGAGTTAGGAGGTGGAAAGTTGTACTACTTGTAAGAAGACTTGGAGTTGGTTATTTTTCCATTCATTCACCTATTTTTGCACGCATTCATTCGATCAATAGAATAATCATCTCAACTCTGTCTTTTATGACAATGTGACCTTGATCAAGTTGTTTAACCTTTCTGGGATTAGTAACTGACATGCCTACTTACAAGGCTATTGATATGGATCAACTAAAATTATGTATGTGAAAGTATTTTGTTAAAGATGTGCACTAGCCTGTCTGTGTGTTAAATCATTAAGTGAAGAAACAAGACTTTTTTAAGTGATCTCTGATGTATAACATAGTCATGCAAGAGAGATCTCACACAGAATGCTCTTGTGAACCTTAGGATACTAACAATTAGGAAAAGTAAACTGAAAATAAATTCACCACGAAACTATGAATTTAGTGAATTTAGGCTTTGTGTTTTCTGAGTCACTTCCACCACCCTACTTCGTGATCTTGTAGAATTAATATGGTCTACCTTAGTAATTACACAGCAACTCCTCCTGATCTGTATGGGGAACAAATTCCTGAGGGTCATAATGAGTACTGGACAGCTGCTAGATCAGACTATGTTGTAATACATTAACACATCATTGCATTTAATGTGTGTCTTCTGTTGCAGGACATCTACTTCAGTTACGTTGTACAAAAAGAACAAACGAATTTGAAGGTGAGGGTAACGTGATTTGACAGTGTAAATTAGCTGCATATCCACACCGCACAGGGGAAGTACCCACAGAATGTCATTTTAACATATAATAAACGAAATTGTCCCCTCTCTCGGTCTCTCTCTCCTTTTACCAGCACCAAGAAAAAGATATCATTCCTCCTTTTAAACATAAATTGATTCTTTGGCTTAGAAGGGGGGTCTCCTAGTAAAAGCTGTGCATTCAAGGGTATAATGAGATTGAGTCCATGCTCTAGGAATAAAAACACATGACATTTAAATTTGGCTACTTCAAGGATGAGTGAATGATTAAGATGAGCACATATGTTGGAGAAGCAACTGAAATGAAGAATTGTTAAAGAGAAATGCCGTGACATGCCCAACAACTGAAACATCATTTAGAGAACCGTGACTTAACATGAAGGTTTTAATCTGCTACCCAAGCAAGGCCAAGTTCAATATTACCAGGAGATTCTTCAGTGTGTGCTTGGAATCCAATAATCCTCACTGTGTGAAATCATACACAGCATGAGGATGTGTAGGACTGTTTATTTTAAATAAAATTAATGCTTAAATGACTGGATTGTATTTCTCACATACTTTGGTAATTGGGTTACCATGAGCCAGCTTGGGCACTGTTCTTTTCATCATACAAACTGGAAATATGGGGCAGTCAACATTTGGAAGGAAAAAAAAGCAAACAATGCAATCATCTATAAACTCACGATTAACAAAATGTTCTTAATATTCTACTGAATTTTCTTAGTTTCTTTTGCTTCATACATAGCTAACATATTTCCTTTATATATTTCCCTTATATGTTTCCTTCACATTGCATAGTCTATACATTTATTGTTATTTATTGGTCCCTTCCTCTGCACCAGGCACTAGAAAGTGGGAATTAAACAATAAATAAACAATGTGGTCTAAATACCCAAGAAGCTAAAATCTACTGGATAAACCACACTCCATGAGCAACTGTGTATTCTGCTTTATTCAGTTACATAATTAGCATTATTCCTTATTAGCACATACTCTTCCTAAATAAAATATTTGCAAAATTCATATATGTGCATTACAAAATATCTTAATGAGAATCATCCTGACCATAAAACAAACTTCCTTTTTCTTTAAAACCCTCCACATTTTAATCACCAGAAGGAATGATTAGGAATTTGGAGTGTTTGCATCCAGCTGAAAAACCACAGTCACAAGACCTGTATAACTTGTTCTTGTCTTATATAAATTTTATCTGAACAGGCATATTTTCTTGAGAGTTGGTATTTATTAGTTAGCTTACTTTGAAGTTATTTCCAAATGTCTGGTGATAGAGATCTACGTCAGCAATTGTATGTGTATGTGTGATAAGACATTCTTACATGTAATCAACTCACAACAATTTTTTAAGTCAATTCTCCAAACTGGAAATTTAAGTTATGTTTGTTTTAAAGACTCTTAAGTTATATTGGGAAATTAATTTTTAACTGACATTTTTATTTTAAAATAATTATAGAGCCACATGCAGTTATAAGAAATATTACAGCTATATCCTGTATACCCTTTACCCAATTTCCACCAATGGTAACATCTTGCAAATCAATTTGGAGAAACTGATAGCTTTGCTATGCTGAGACATCCCATCCATGAACACAATATGTCTCTCCATTTATTTAGATCTTCTTTGATTTCTGTCATCATTATTACATAATCTTCAGGATATAGATCTTATAATTTTTTTTGATTTATAACTATTTCATATTTCTTGGCTCAATTATAAATGGTATACTTTTCATTTCAGTTTCTACATGTTCATTGTTAAAATATAGAAATACAGTTCATTTTTGTGTTGATCTTGTGTCCTGCTGAACTCAAATATTAATGCTAATCGAAACCCAAACCAAACCCCTTGCCATCAAGTCGATTCCAACTCATAGCGACCCTATAGGACAGAGTAGAACTGCACCACAGGGTTTCCAAGGAGCGGATGGTGGATTTGAACTGCTGAACTTTTGGTTAGTAGCCCAGCTCTTAACCACTGTGCCACCACGGCTAGGAATATTTAATGTAGATTTCTTAAGATCTACA
>NW_004443956.1:431697-449200 GCF_000243295.1 Trichechus manatus latirostris
GTTTTCTATTGTTAAAAGTTTTTATCATGAGTGGATTAGATTTTGTCAGAAATTTTTCTGCATCAGTTTATACGATCATATAATTTTTCTTCTTCAACCTGTCGGCACAGTGACTTACACTGACTGATTTCAAATGTTGAACCTATCTTGCACACCTGGAATAAATCTCCATTGGTTATCATGCATAATTCTTTTTATACATTACTGGATTCAATTTGCTACCAACTTAATTTTTTAAAAGGCTGTATTAATTATACATCACCACTCACTATTTGGAAATATTCCCATATACTGCACCTTTTCAGCACTGACTTCTCTTTTTGTATGTCACAATTATGTTAAAAACGTGAGATAAAGAAACGGTTCTCCATATTAAAAAAAAAAAGAAATTGCCATTGAGCCGATTCTGACTTACCGTGACCCGATAGGACAAGGTAGAACTACCCCATAGGGTTTCCAAGGAGCAGCTGGTGGATTCGAATTGCTAGTATTCTGGTGAGCAGCCGAGCTCTTAACCACTGCGCCACCAAGGCTCCATATATAGTAGTCATAAATGCTATTCACCAGTATTCTCATTTTCATCATTTCTGAGTAAATAGTAACACTGAACTTTTATCCTGAATATGCAATTGTTTTAGGCAACAAAAGTAATGGAAACATGTATTACCTTTGGAAGAATCTTTAAAGCAAGTGCTACATTTGCCAAATTTTTTTTCTGCTTCGGTCACTAAGGAAGCCTGTGTTAAAATAGAACCCTTATCAGCTTTGTCACTGAACAATACAATAAGTAACCTGTGTTGTTCTAAGTCACTGTGTTTTACTTATTTGTTACTGAAGCATAAACCTTGTTCATCAGGATTTATACAGAAATCGCTACTGAAAGTGGGAAATTGTCTTAACACACACACAAAAAACTAACTAAAATATGTGACAGGAGCCAAAGTCAGGTAGGGCTTCAAACATTATAGACAGGAACTAGGCCGAGAACCCTGCTCATCTGCCAAAAGGTAATAGTCCCTAATATCCACTTTGGATGTAGCCAAGTAGGGCAATAAATCAGAAAGTGTCTTCTAAAAAGTGGGGCCAGGAGCCACAGAGAACAATGCAAAAAGGATTCTGCCAGGAAACAGAATCAAGGAATATGCTTCCCCTTCAAGGTATAGGGCCTGCATAGTGGGATATCAATTGCTATGAAAGCAAATCTTCTGTTTGTCTCCTGCTTTCTTATTCATTCTCTAAGTGGGAATACTTATTATGGTTATCTTATCTCTGTCCTACCATTCTATATTTTATGTAAACAGGAGTAGCTAAGTTGTTTTTATTACACAGGTCTCTGGATCAAGGAGAGACATATACAGTAGTTTTTGGAACTGCCATGAAAAAGATTCTAGAGGATCCTCAGGTATCCTAGACATTAATCTTGGTATTATGAACGAATGTGAGTTGTGAGTTATTTCATTCATGAACCAAGTGAATGCACTTTTTTTTTTTTTAATGTAAGAAGCAGAGTATATCAAATATGCAGTGACCAGAAAGGCAGATTATGGCATCATTAGCGATGATCATAAATATTTCAGTTTGTCTCTTTTCTAGGAACATGCCTTTGAAATGAGGCATGGCTTTGTCCATTGCAATGTGAGTAAATTTAAATGTGTCGTTTTTCAAGTGGATCTCTTAAAGCTAGTATTGATTAACCATGTACCCTTTTTCCTCTCAAAGTAATTGTGAAAGAGAAGGAATTTCCAGCACTTGGATCCTTGAGTAACTACAATGAGAATCAATAGCCCTGCCAATCCTTGTTGGACATGGATCTTGAGAAAGAAAAACCTTTAGGATTTTAAACCACTGAGATCTTGGGGATTGTTTGTTTCCGCAGCACAAACCAGCCTATCCTGACTGATATACCATACTTCATTCGAATTGCTTCCTTATTCTTAAATCATATAAATAAGAAAGAATTAAGCACAGAGTTAAAGTCTATGTGCATGTTACCCATTACCGTTGAGTTGATTCCAACTCATGGTAACCTCATAGGACAGATTACAACTGCTCAATAGGGTTCCCAAGGTTGTAAACCTTTATGGAAGTAGACTGCCACATCGTTCGTCCGGGAGCAGCTGGTAGGTCTGAACCAATGACCTTTGGGTTACCAGCCAAGAGCTTAACCACTATGCCACCAGGGCTCCTTGTGCGCATGGTAGAATTTAAATAAATACCAACAGTGAATTTTTATACATACCAGTTGTAATTTAAAATTATTTTTAAAAGCAGAGAAATATCTACCAAGCCTAATGGATACACCCAGATTTTCACTGAAAATGGACAGAATAGAATGTCATTGCACTGAACTATCTAACTAATGAGGTGTGGCAAAAGTCGCACGTAAACACAGAGTACAGAGACCGGCAATCTCATTTTAATCTCACTAATCTGTACTCATTGCAGTGAGGTCAGCTTGAATTAGTTAAAAGTCTTAATTACTGAACTCAAAAAGCAAAGGTATTTTTTATTACATTTAAGAACACAAAGTAATTACAAGTAGGAAAAAAGAAAGTGTGGTCCAGTTAAAACCCTGTTTTAGTGAACCCATAAGAATGTTACGTAGACACAAAAAATACTAAACAGAGTTATTAACTGCATTGATGGTAAAATATGCTTTAAAATTCCCCCACAAAGTGTCGTTATTTTAAGCAAACCAAACTTGCACTCCAAACGTGGTACTTATTTTACTTCCAAGCCATGTTTTGCTGCTAAAATCACCTTGCACCCAGTTGTTGATCAAATTAGCCCGTATTTAAAATTACTGCAGTTTAAATCAATGGAGCAGAAATTAAGCTGTGTTCAAAGTGTAACAAAGGAACAGAAAAGTAGTAAGAAGGCCAAGGCAGACAAGAGTATGTACTGTCTCTAAAATATTTAGTGTTTTGAACTCTCTCACCATTCATCCAACTGGAGATACTTTGAAACTTGTTAACAAATTCAAATTTGCCTATTTTCTGGCAACTTAATAAAAATCCAATTAAATTCATAATTGTGTGTTTATGTTTTTATATTTACTACACATTTTATCTAATCATCATACATATAAGAACTTCCACTAATTAAGTGGAGGGATCATACTGCACATTGGGTACACCTATATCAAATATATTTGCAATTAAGCCTAAACTTACGTGGAAGATTTTGGAAACAATTATGGGTAATTAGAGTGATACATATTTTTTCTATTATTTGTGATTTAATTTTAAATTTCGTCATTATCACTTTTCCAAAGTCATACAGAAATCAAATCATACAGAAACATGCTTGATGTTACTGCTTTAACATAAACCAAAAAAAACACAACTGTTGCCGTCAAGTGCATTCCCTACAGGACAGTAACCCTACAGGACAGAGTAGAACTGCCCCATAGGGTTTCCAAGGAGTGGCTGGTGGATTCGAACTGCCAACGTCTTGGTTAGCAGCAGAGCTCTTAACCACTATGCCACCAGAGCTCTGCCTTAACACAATGTCCTTGAATTTTCCAGCATATTCAACTCTAGTTGATGAGAATTAGAGACAATATGACTCATTTATAGAAAATTGAGAACATTTGCCCAGCTAGACTGCAGACAGTGTATTGATTGAGCTTGTTCAAGATTCGAGGACCTCCTGCCAAGTAAAGGTTATAACTTGCACCATTTGAAATCCATAATCCATGACCAAACAACCAACCTTAGCTGGAATTCAGTAACTGTAGCACATCATCTTTTCTGAGGAAGATATCAAGCTTTTACATTGGCACAATGTATCATTTTAAAACTGAAAGTACATCACTAAATATGGAAGAATTCTGTATATTTCTTACATATATACATTTCTGAACAGGCCCCTTAAAAAATCTCTGGAAATTTTTAAAACTGGAGACATTAATATTATAGTCTTCTATGTACATAACAAACGGAAAGTGATAGAAATAAAACAGTGGACAAACATCAGAAAGCTTTTCTCAATTTTTTATAAGATAAAGAATTTGGCTCTTGATTCCAGGTATTTTGACTTCAGGCGTGTGACAGTATCTGTCTAAAATGTTAAATTTGTATTAGCAGTTTGGATATATAGCAACAAAATGGTATATGAATGATGTTTGTTTTTGCTGTTGCTAGTTACTGTTGAGTTGATTCCAACTCATGATGACCCCACGTGTGCAGAGTAGAACCACACTCCATAGGTTTTCAAGGTTGTGACCTTTTAGAAGCAAATCGCCAGGCCTTACTACTTAGGTGCCTCTGGGTGGGTTTGAACCACCAACCTTTCGGTTTGTAGTGTAGTGCTTAACAAGGGACTCCTTAATGCTGTTTAGTGACAAATATATAAAAGTTCTTCATGTCTTCAAATCAGGAAAGAGGTGAAGTATGCTAGGTCATTATTATTATATGTTAAGTACACATTTATTTTTCCATAATAAAAATAATCAATCGTTGGCACGGGCAAAGCCCTGCAATGAGTCAGAATCGAGTCAATGGCAATGGGTTTGATTTTTGTGGTGAGACATGTGAAATAGGTACTATTAGTCTCTCTCGTGTACATGAGGAACCTGAGGCACAAAGAAATTAAATAACTTATCACAAATTACACAGCAGATAAGTGGTGGATATGGGATTGAGACCCTATGCAGTGTGGCTCTATCTCTGATGTATTGGGCAGTACATTTTCCTGGAAGTCAGAGATGAGGAAAGATTATGAAGATCATTCATGCCACCACTACCATCCTCCAAAAAATATCTAGTTACATGAAATGAGGGGAAATGAGACCGTCAGGAAATAAAGGCATCTGAGATGTATCTGAAAGCCTGAAAACTGTGAAGGATAGAGTTTATGGGGAAGGGGAGGTGCTGGGCAAGGGAACAAAGAAGAAAGTAATAGATACATGGCTATAGGTGTGAAGTACAAGGTATATTTATAGAAATAGAGTTGAAAAGGGCTGAAAGGTCCCTTGATACCCTTCTGAGGAAGACTTTGGCTATGAAGACAGGCCGTGATACCTGTACACCATTCAGGACACAACTGGACACACCGAAGATTTCATAGTATTGGATGATATTTTAAGGGACATGTTTTGGAAAGATTAATTTGGCTGTTGGGGTACCATTGGCAGAAGGTGACTGAACCTTCTCTGAGCCTTAATTTTGAATATAGAACGAATAACCCTATGCATCTTATATGACTAAGAGTTAAAATAAAAAGTAAATAAAGCACTATCTTTTTCTTTCTATTCTGGAAAACAATTTTTAAATTAAATCCTTAATAACCACTTATATTTTTGTCATTTGTCATAAAAGTAAAACACTCCCAAAATATTCTGGTAAGTTTTTTCTAGTTGATAGCACTTCTTTGTATAGCATTAAAAACATGTCTGTCTAATTAGCTGTAGAACCACACAGAACCAAAATTAATTACAAATACACATTTTGTCATCTACATCTAAACAATTATGCATTCCATCAAACAAATATGACCAGCTGCAAAAGGCAGCATGTAAGTATCATGTCTAAATAATAAAACGGTATAAAAATGATTCTACAATACTATTACAATGGATGGCTGCATTATTCATGTAGTAGAACAATACTTAACACATATCAATACAATTCTCCTTTAATAGTGAATCCCCCAAGCAAAATAACCATTCCATTTTGCTGCGAGGAGAAATTCTATCTTACGAAGTTGGCTACAGTGCCTCATACATATTTTATAGCTAGTAATAGGTATTTTCCCAATATAAATTTCATGTTCCAGTGTAAGAAGTAGTTTACAGTAGCTGTTGCATAATTTTTAAACTACAAAGACCTTAATCTTCATGATGTGTAAAAAAGTGATAAAACATAATGAAAATAGGTGTGTCTTCAAAAATTAACAATCTGAATGTTCTACTATTTTGGATATTGTAAATAGAAAGCCTATATTCCATGAAGTTTTGAAAATACGTCAGGGCACATTTCTTATAAAACAATTGAAAAGAAAAAAAAATTTGACCTTCCAAAATATGGCTATTGCAAATGTCCTATGAGAATGGAATCTGTTTACACCAATCTATGATTTTGTCATTTTTAAAACATTGTAAGTGGAAAGGACACTGTCTTAGTTACCTAGTGCTGCCATAACACAAATACCACAAGTGGGTGGCTTTGAAGAATAGGAATTTATTTTCCCACAGTTCAGGAGGTTGGAGTCCGAATTCAGGGCTAGTCTCTAGGGGGAGGTCCTTCATTGTAGGTAGTCTGGTGAGGTCCTCAGCATTCCTTAGAGTTCCTTGGCATTCCTCAGTGTCTGTCCTCCCCGTGTGTCTCTGTGTCTATTGTGATCTTTTTATAATTCAGAAATGATTAGGTTAGTACCGACCCTACTCTGGCCTGGCCTCATTAACGTAACAAAAGAAAACCCTTACTTCCAAACAGCGTCATATTTACAGTTACCATAAAAAAAAAAAAAAGTACAATTGAGTACATTTGGACTCATGGTGACCCCACTTGTGCAGAGTAGAACTGCATTCCATAAAGTTTTCAAGGCTGTGACCTTTTGGAAGCTGATCATCAGGCCCTTCTGAGGCACCTCCGGGTGGGTTCAAACCACCAACCATTTGGTTAGTAATTAAGCACTTACTCATTTGTGCCACCCAGTGACAGGGTTAGGATTTCAACACATATTTTGGGGAGGTCACAATTCCATGCATAACAGACACCGACATGATGTAATTACAGTCTGAATTTCAGCTCTGTTCCTACAACAGTGAACCAAGTCCTTTGCACAAGTCACTACACCTCTTAAGACCTCTATTTCCTTATTCGGAAAAGAGAAAATTAAACCAGCCTTTAAACATTCCAGTGCAAATGTAAATTCCTGTAACATCCTAGATAAGACCTGTTTCTTACGTGATTCTATGTCTGCTATCTTTTCACTTCGCTGTGTTTTAGCACATTAGTATGAGACTGGCCAGAGAGTTAATGGGTTAAAACCATGCTTACAATTCCATGACCAGAGAAAATCCAATCCGAGTCACTGTGAAAATTCAGGCTTCTAGTTACTTGGAGTAGGGCAAAAGACATCTTTACAAATTGGAAAACTCAAAAGTATGCTTTGTTAGTATGTGGTGAGCACCAGGTTTTTATATATAACACATCTCCTAGATGTTTCCCACTGTATCTGGATAAAGCCTACAATTCTTCGTTACCATTTTCTTCCAAATGACCAATTCACACTAATTTTCATAAAAATAGATAATTGACATTTTATTTAATTAAAACCTGCAGACAAACATAGGAGAGGAAAAAGAAACACAGCAAAGAAAGCTTTTCATTGTATATTTCTAAATATTTCTTGCATGTGTGAATAGATGTTGCAAGGTGTAAAAAGTTTAATTGGATAGGCAAAAGGCAGAGACTCTGAAGAGGACACTAGGCTAATAGTAAAACTGTGATATTTGAATTTTCTTTTGCCACAAAAGAGCATTTCTCTGTCCTTCACCACTTGCTTCCTTTGCCAAATATGGTACTGTTGTGGGTTGATTTGTGTCTATGAAAAAGTTATTTTCAAGTATTAGCTGTCAATGCATGTTAACGTGATCTTATTTGGAAATAGGATCTTTGCAGATGTAATTAGTTAGGTTAACACGAAGTTATACTGGGGTAGTGTGGGTCCTAATCCAATATGGCTAGTGTCCTTCTAAGAAGAGGAGAAGAGGTGAGACACAGAGATACACAAGGAGAACGTCACACGATGACAGAGGCAGACTGGAGTGACGCGTCTACAAGGCAAAGAACGCCAGTGACTGCTAGAAACTCCAGAAACTCAGAGAAAATCATGGGACAGATTCTCTTCTCAGAGCCGCAAGTATGAACCAACTTTGCCACAGCTTGATATTGGAATAGCAGCCTCCAGAACTGTGAAAGAATAAATTTCTGTTGTTTTAGGCCACCTACTTTGTGAAACTTGAATATGGCAGTCCTAGAAAACTAATGCAAACACTGTGCTTAATTTTCACCCTGTCTTGCTCTGCAAGTTGGAATGACTCTTCCAGTTTCATTCAGCCTGTAGCTCTGTAAAGACTTTCAGACCAAATGTGTTATATGACTGAGTGTTCTGGTTTTAAGAGGACATTCTCAACAGCCCTAATTCTGATGAATGAATACTAATGATTCATAATTGAATGTCTTACTTAAGATTTTAAATAGCAAAGAGGCCAATGGTGGCTGTTTTGGGGATGGAAAACGAAGCAAAATCTATTTTAAAAAATGCCTCAGGAAGCAAACACCTGGTTAAAATACCAGCTCTCCCCTTAACTAGTTGTATAACTTCAAGAAAATTACTTAACTTCTGTTAATCACAATAACCCATTTGCAAAATGCACAGCTGAACTAAATCAAGAATGGCAAGTAGGTGACCCATATGCTGCCAAATTTCCAATTCCTAAAAATATGATCTTTTGCTAGTTGATTGTTACTCTTCCCCACTGTGATTTGAATCTTTCTCAACATAGCACTCAGAAAGCCACTACAAGTCGACTGGAGTTAGCAAAGGAGCTGAAATCCATCTACTGTAAGTTTTCCTCCAACTGGGAATACTTTCTAAGTCCATTGATATGTCTGACTGGCCTTGGGTTGTACAGTCATAGAATTTAATCTTCTTTTGCAGCTTTTACCACGTTGGCTCTTCTCTCAAGTTTTTCCTTGTATTAATTTCAAAGCTGGCTTCCTGGAGCACCTACTCACTGGCCTTCATTTAATTTGTAATGGGAAGCTTTCATTTTATGTCCTACACTGCCACTTAGAAGGAACTCTAGCAATGGGTTGGCATTAGGCTAGGGAAAGCAGTTGGAGGTTCACTCGTGCCAGCGGCAGTCCTCACTGATCTTGCCAATAGCTTCTCTTTTCAAAATCTGCTCAATACTATCAATTTCTACATTGGTGACAGAAATAGTAAATTTCAAAGCTGTTTTTATGTTTCCCTGGGGAGGACTAAGCTAAGTGGTATATACTTTTTTCCTCAGCATTATTCAGAACTGCACAGCTTTCCTTAACCCTCCCCTCTCTGCCAACAAGAAGATGGGTTCAAGTGGTCATGAACAAATTATTTTAGTCTCAATTTTCAGAAATAAGAACAAGTGTACCAAGCAGTCATTCCAAAACTGTGTATCACAGAACACTAATTCTGGGAAATAGTCTAAGTTTTAAAAAAATGCAAAAGTGATAAAAAACTCTGGGGAGACACAGAGCGCTTTCTCTCTCTCATAGACCTATGGTGCATATTAACATGGCTCTGAGAAGTCCTGCAGAAAAGACATCTGTTTCCCTTGAATTGACTCACAGTTCTCCAAATAAATGACTGTAAAAACTTTCTCCCCATAACGCTTCCTTACATTGTACCCAACTAACATTCCAACATACACAGTGTGGGGAACACAAATTATTGTATAAGTTAATGTGTAACTTAATATGTAAATACAAGAATAATACATTGGGACTGATGAACTTTTGTGAGGAGAACTGCTCAGTGAAATCTATTTGCGTTATTTCCATTACTTTAACTAGGCTGGATTCTAATGGGAGCCAATCAGACACTCTGAAGTCAATGAGAAACAAGTACCCAATAGCCTCACCTATTAAGTAATGAATTGCCTTTGCATTCTAATAATGCGTACAAATCTTGTGAGGCTCCCATTCATGTATAAGCAAATGAAAAGGAACAAAGACACGAAAGATATGTTTGTCCAAAACAAATTCTACTTTTAAGAGGAAGCTAGTCTCAGGTAAGTAATGTAGAAAACTGGTTTAATTCTCCAATTCAAATGCACCAACAGACAGACAGATAGACTGTATAACTTTGTCCATTTGGATTCTGTTGTGTTTAAAACACCCGTAAAAGTTCAATGTGAATTCCTTTCATGACACTGGGTCAAAAACAGTGCTCTTGCTGAGACTGTCCAATGAGATCTAGCAGGCAAAGATGGTGAGTTTGGATTGGATCATTGATCACCGAGGCTGGCCAATCACTAGCATCACTTCGGGACTTTGTAAATACTTGTATTCCTGTGGCCTTCCTCAGAAACTCCTCGGTCAATATCTGAGTGGGAAGCTTTCTCTTTCACTGGCTTTATTTTAATTGTTAAACCCTGCCTTGGTGAAATCCACCCAATTCTGTTTCCAGAAAGAAAGATAGTTTGATTCCTTTTTGTTGTTGCTATTGTTTGCTGGTTTTATGTTTCATTGAATTAACCTGTTATTTGTTCATTTTACATATAGTTATGCATTGCAGTACATTTTTTGAGAGAGTAGTAGTAAAAATTTTTCTTTATGACGAGACAAGGGAAGAGGTATACATCAAAAAAAGATGAATATTCCATCATAACTTAAGCCATAGATTTACAAAAGCCTTCACATGTCATGGGTGAAGATGACAGAAATACATATAGAAAATGATAGAAATACGTGTTCATGTTCTTTTAGTTTAACAAATATTTATATGGCATTTATTATGTGGCAGGTAGAATTCTAAATGCTTTACAAATATTAGCCTAGTTTTCCCTCATACGCTCTTGTGTGTTAAACCCAAACCAAATTCATTGCCGTCGAGTCGATTCTGACTTATAGTGACCCTGTAGGACAGGGTAGAACTGCCCCATAGGATTTCCAAGGCTGTAATCTTTAAGGAAGCAGATTGCGACATCTTTCTGCCATGGAGCAGACGGTGGTTTTGAACCACTGACCTTTCAGTTAGCAGCTGAGTGCTTTAACCACTGCGCCATCAGGGCTCCTTCCCCTATGTGTTAGGTAATATTAATTAATCTGTTTTACAGATGAGGAAACTGAGGCTCAGAGAGGCTAAGTCACCTTCCCAAGAGCTGGAAGCTAATAAGTAGTTGAGACAAGATTTGAAACCTGCAATTTGCCCCAGAGTCTGTGCTTTTAACCACCATGCTCTATTATTCAGAATCATGATTGGTAAAGTAGAGGGTCAGCAAAAATGAGGGAAGCCGTCAGTGAGGTGGACTGACACAGCAGCTACAACATTGGACTCAAACATACCAACGATCATAAAAATGGCACAGGACCGGGCAACCTTTCGTTCTGTCATACAAAAGGTTGCCATGAGTTGGAGTCGACTTGACAGCAATCAACAACAATATTGTAATAACACTTATAAAAACTATATATCTATTGCAACTAAACTTCAGATCAGAAGACTCATTGCAAAATCCCAGAACTGTGGGGAATAAGAATGGTAGGTACACCGGCCAGAGGCCTATGGAAAATTAACTAGACTCTGGTTTCCTGGCTATAAAACAGTAGCTTAAAAGAACAACTTTCTTGATATGTGCAAGTATTGCTATTTGGAACAGCCTGTTCTAGACCATACAAACTTATTTGTGTGGTATGTTTAAGGAAATTATTTCAAAGTAAACTCAAAGTTACTTATGAGAATTTGAGAAAACCAGTTGGTATATTTCATGCACTACATTTCTGTTGAATGAAACATAAAGTAATCAGTATTTCTGAAGCCTTTATTTTTATTGTACAAATTACAAGGTACATGAAATGGTGATAAAAATCTAGCTTTAAAATGCTAGTAATAAAACAAATATCATGTTAGATGGAAACCAAACATACCATTTTGTTGCCTTTATTTACCAAACTGACTGGTGAGAACAAGCCTAACGAATGTTTTCTTTATAATCTGCATTTAGTTAGAAATCAACAAATAACACAAGCAGAGCTCCATAAAATAATATAGATTTAATTTATCTTTTCTAAGGAAAATCTGCCTTCACTTATATGTTTTGCAATTTATTATCCTTACTTGTTTTCTACTGCCAATAAATGGTAAATATTTAGGGTTTTTTTTTAGCATATCTTTAAAATTCACCATGGTTATTGTAGTTCTTTGTTGTATACGAATCCAAAAAATATGAAAATTGTAAAAATCAGAGCAAAATATGTTAGGTTCACTTCAAGGCAATAAACATCTTCTGAGTTCTTATTATTTGAAAGACAATATAGTAGGTATTGAAGGGAATGTCAAGGTCAATAATATGTTCCTCCTCAGGGTTCCATAATCTGGAAATGTCATAGAAAACACATTCACCTACAGTACACGTTTATAAATATATAAGTATATATATATATATATACATACATATATACACACACATATATGTGTAGATATACACATATATATATAGATATACACACACACGTATATATATACATACTACATACATACTACATACTAGCAAATATACACACATACACACACACACATATTTGTCAGCATCAAAACTTGTAGAAAGTGTGATCAATGTAGGTGAATTTTACATGTAGAAATTTTTGACTCAGTGTATGTTCTGCTGTGTATGTTTTCAACAAGAAAAAATAAATAATCAAACAACCACAACAACAAAAAACCTTGTAGAAAATGTATCATTGGTTTTGAAAGAAAACCTAGGGACAACCATCAAATATCTACTTAAGAAATACTGTCAAAGCACCAGAGGATGAGGATGATAGTTGTGGAAAAACACAACTCTGAGTCTGAGTCTAAAAGTAATTAGAAAAATCAGACTTCAAATTGAGAAAAGTATAGAAATAACTTAACCAAATTTATTTTTCTTACTTTTTTTTTATGTGTGTGAACATACAGGTGATATATGATAAAATACCCATTTGTAGATGTCTAAGAGCTTTTCTAATAAAATAAAATACTTATTGATACCAAAACATTGTGTCATAGCCTAAATTGTGCCTTTTTATTCATTTTATTCAATGGTAAATAAAATAATGGTTATATTTCAAATGCTAGCATCTTAAGATTTATTGAGAATATATGCCACAATAAATTTTGCCAAATGAAAGAATGAATGAACTACTTTACTGCAAAACCAGTATTATGGACCACTGGGTATCACAGTTAGAAATCTACTGATTTGGTTTGAATCTCTTATTTTACAGATTTAGAAACAGAAGACTAAAAGAAAAAAAAAGAAATTCCCTAGTTCACATGGTGTATCAAGGCCAATATGGTACGAGAAATAAATGTTCTGTACTCCTTACCTATGTTTTTTATCAAACCATGTGCCATATCAAGAAGGTCATTTTTCCACTTACGATTTGTGCAATGTACTGGGAAATTTGGATACTCACTAAAGAGGGAAATCTTATACTGAGAGGCAAGGTTCTTTAATAAAATCCAAAACATGAGCATTGGGGTTAGGAATGATTTTGAACCTTGCTTCTGCTTGAGCTGCTGTATGGCCCAGGGAAATTTAGTTAGCTTTTCTGAGCTTCACCTGTAAATGGGAATGGTAATAATATATGTCCTCATATGGTAAGGATTAAATACTTTAATTTTTTAAAGGACTCTTCCAAGAGTGTGGCATATAATGTTGTGTGCCATTATGCTGATTCCAACTCCTAGTGACCCTACTGGACAAAGCAGAACTTCCCCATAGGTTTCCTAGGCTGTAATCTTTACGGGAGCAGACAGCCAGGTCTTTTCTCCTGTGGAGCCGCTGGTGGGTTTGAACCACCTACTTTTTCAGTTAGCAACCAAGTGCTTAACCGTTGTGTGACCAGAGCTCCTTTCATGACGTCTAACAGCACTCCAGAAATGGTAGTACCCTTCTTATTTTTTTTTTTTTCCTACCCATCCGTCTTGCTGAACTCTTTGCTACACACCCATGCATTCACCTTTAGTTAGGGAGATGTCCAACCATATTGATCCCACATTATGCTTGTCATGGGATTTGGTCGTATTTTTTTTTTTTTTTAATTGAAGTTTCAATAATGCAGTAAAAACTAAAGTCTGATGTTGCAGTGGGAAATTACCTAATTTGCTTATCAGATGACTGTAACTTACACTTGATTTTCAGCTGTTTCGGGAGACTTCAGAGTTTATTTGATGACCTATCCTTCTGTCCAGAGTCAGTTTTACCCTAATAACTGGACAAGCTGGTGTGGACTTGAAGATATTTAACCCAACTCTTAATTCCTAGATTGTCACTGAAAATCTCCAGCATTTACTAATATTTATATCAGTATTTGTTGAGTAAATAAGCTTTAAAAAATTATATAAAAAACAAGTCTAAGAAATTCCTTTGTCAATCTTAAAAGAGAAGAAGAAAAGAAATCTTTTCTCAGCACTGTGAAATCTTCTTATACTTTCCATTAAATGTCAATATCCTAACTTCTGCCTTGTGGATAAGTTCACAAACATTCAAATAATCTGGAACTGTCTGTATTCTCCAATAAGCTTGTCTGCACATGCAACACGTCAAAGCATAATTTTCAAAAAGTTAAAAACATGACTTCCATACAAATATAGCAACATTTATTCACCTCATTACTGAGGTAACTAGCAGAAAGACAAAGTTGATTAAAAGGAAGTTTATTAGAACATGGATCATTAAAAACAAACAACAAAAAATTGCCATCGAGTTGATTCCAACTCATAGTGACCCTATAGGACAGAGTAGAATTGCCCCATAGGGTTTCCATGGCTGTAATCTTTACAGAAGCAGATCACCATATCTTTCTCGCTCGGCACAGCTGGTGGGTTCAAACTGCCAACCTCTCAGTTAGCAGCCAAGCACTTACACCATACCACCAGAGCTCCTTAAGATTGCTACATTAGATACAAAACTGGTTAATGTTCTATAGGGCAATAAAACCACAACCTTTGGGTTAGCTTTTGTATCAGAGAAAAATGATTTGCATTTCTACCGGACAAAAATACACAAATTAATGTGTTATATTGTGGAAACCAAACCAAACTCACAGTCTCTGAGTCGATTCCAATGCCTAGTGACCCTATGGGACAGAGTAGAACTGTCCCATAGAGTTTCCAAGGCTATAATCTTTATGGAAGCAGACTACCACATCTTTCTCCCATGGAGCAGCTGATGGGTTCAAACCACCAACCTTTCAGTTGGCAGTCAAGCACTTTAACCACTGCACCACTAGGGCTCCTTATGTAATGTTACAGAAACTTTAATTTGTAGTAAATATAAAGTCAAACCAAGGTTCATTCCTCTAATCTAGATAACTAAACAATCCTTGGGTAAGCCTATTGAACAATGTTTTAGTCTAATATGGCACTAAGAGCACTCATTGCCTTCCCTTATGCCTAACTTCCAAATTTGAATAATTTTTCTTCACATGAGTCAGACCAGCAAAAAATACCAAGTGGTAGCAAGCAATTTTGCTTACCAGCTAGGACAGTGTGAGTCAAGAAACAAAAATCTATTCAGATTAATTTAACCTTAAAAAAAAAAATCCCATTCCATCGAATCGATTCTGACTCATAACAACCCTACAGGAGAGAGCAGAACTTCCCCATAGGGTTTCCAAGAGGCAGCTGGTGGATTCGAACTGCCAACCTTTTGGTTAGCAGCTGCAGCTTGCTGTAGCTCTTAAGCACTGTGCCACCAGGGCTCCTATGCCCACTATATCTTATAAGAAATCCATAGTCCCCTCCAGTCTCCAATCTACTCAACCCCGGAGTTTCAACAAATACCTCAACTTTATTAATCAACAATCTTGGCTTTGTAGATACTCTACCGATTTGTTAAATGAAAACAAAACCTATCTTTTTCTTCCAGATTTTTTCCATTACCTTTGAAGAAAAAGAAAAACTCTTTGCTATGAAAGTACCACAGTAGCACAGTTTACAACCAACTGCTTGTTATTTAGAAGGAAAGCAGGCAGGTAAATGGGCCACATTGTCTGACTTTCATTATTCTCTCCATTGCAGGCTTGCAAAGGAAGTTTAAAAATGAAAGTTAAAAGTGGATTCATTCATGTGCAACTTGGAGATATACAGCTGAACTGTACCATGCTGAGCACATGTAATTTTCCTTATTTAAAAAAGAAAAAGTGGGAGGAGGTGAAGCGAGATGGCAAGGTGAGTGGATGCTCCCATTTACCACTGCAGCGACTAACCCACTGAACAACAAATAAAAACAAGCACAGACTGAGATCTCAGAACTCTGGACAGCAGCTGAAGTGTTGGAGAGTCAAAGTGAGTCCAGAAGCAGGGGAGAGGAGGAGCAGGAGTAGCACAGAAGCTGCAAGAACCTACCCACTAACATCAAAAGCACTCACTTATCACAGCCATTTTGGGACAGGGCTGGGCAACACCCCCAAGCAGGTAACACAGAAAGGGAGCTAATCTGAGGAAACTGTAGCACAATTTTTCAATGCAGCACAGATTGGTTGTGGAAATCAGCAGACAGTCCAATTGAGAGGGGACGAAGGAAGACCATGGCACTGTGAGAGAGTGCTGTTGAATCTTGCTGAGGCCTGAGACAAATGAACACCAGGACTGGGAGGAACTGTATGAGCAGCTGGGCGAAGGGAATATTTCAGACAGTGACACAGAGGGAAACGGATAGTTCCCTGCCCTCCATGGGACACCGTGGGAGAAACTATGAATGGACACCCATGAGGAAAAGAAATAGAAAGTCTCCCACCTCCACCTCAGGAAAGTTGAGCCCCACTGCTTTTGTCAGTCTGCAACCAGCTGAACTCCTCATTCCAGTGCATGCATATTGAATTCCAGAGATCAAGCATACAAAACTGAATCAACACTGAAAAAAAACCTAAGGATAATAAGAGTCCCCTCTAGTGGTTCTCAGGAGAAGATAACAAGCTGCTAGATTGATTCTGATTTGCAGGAATTCTGTGGGACAGAGATGAACTGCCCTGTGGGATTCCCAGGGATGTGAGTCTTTGTGGAGGCAGGCTGCTGCATCTTTCTCCCATGGAGCAGCTGGTAGGTGTAGGCTCCAGTCCATCGGTTGGCAGTCGGGAGCTTGGCCGCTGCATCACCAAGGCAGCAATCAGAAACTTTTCCCACAAAAACCAGGATGCGTAATTAAAACTAATAAAATAAAATAACAAAATGGCCCTAGTTCAACAAAAAATAGTAAAACACACAAAATCAAAATAGAGAGAGGACTAATCAAAAAGCAAAACATGAAGGACAGGAAATCACTCTATTGGAGGCTAGACTAATGCAAAGAATTGATAATTTTCAGACTATGGTGCTAAATATGTTCAAACAAAGCAAAAAACACACAGAAAACAAACTAGCAGAAATCAGGAAACAAATGGAAAAACAAATGAGAGACTCAAAAAAGAAACTTAAAACATTAAAAAAAAAAAAGCCACAGAGACCTACTGGAACTGAACAATAAAGCAATCAAATTAGAAAAAGCAAGAGAAACACTCAACAATACAGTCGAAAATACAGAAGATAGTACAAATGAACTAGAACACAAAATAAATGAATTTAACAAATCACAAGAGAAACAAAAGTTAAAAAAAAGGAAATATGGGATTCAATTAAGAAATCTAATGTTAAAATTATTGGAATCTCACACAAACCCCAATAGATAAGCTAGATAACTGGAATCTTCTAAAAATCAAACACCTATGCTCTTCAAAAGACTTCACCAAAAGAGTAAAAAGAGAAC
>NW_004443956.1:450587-518633 GCF_000243295.1 Trichechus manatus latirostris
GTGGGGTTGTTAACCAATGTCATAAAGCAATATGTGTACTACTGTTTCATGAGAAACTATTTGTTCTGTAAGCCTTCACCTGAAGTACAATAAAAAAATTTTAAAAATTAAAAAAAAAGGGGAGATCAAGATATTCCCAAACAAACAGAAGCCCTGGGAATTTGTTACTACTAGACCAGATCTGTAAGTATCACTCAAGGGAGTACTCCAAATGGAAAGGCAAGAGTATTAAATAAATACTGGTATCTATACATATGGAAAAAATATAAACAAAAAAATTAGAGACAGAAAGAGCTTCATAAAAACACAATGCAGTCAATGCTAAAGACAAAGTATATGATATTTTCGGGGAATAAACTCAATAATTAAATCCTGCAAACAATACAACATAAAGTTTGCAATGAATAAATACAAAGTAAACTTATCAAATATAGGCTGTATATTGATGTTAATGGAGACATACCAACAGAAATGGGGGAGGCAGAAGCATATCAGGAATAGATTTATTATGTTATGTATGTTAGCTGTTGTTCATATGTTAAATTTTGTTGCAGTTGTTAAGTCGTGTAATGTAACATGTGGTAATCATTTAAAAACCACCAAGAAGGAACATTCAGAAGAAAAGTAGGAAGACAGCAAAAAGACTCATCACAAAAAACAGCCAAATACAAAGAAAAGAAAAATCAGAGTAACAAACAAAGAAAATACAAAACACTCAAAAAACAAATAGCAAAACGGGTGAGGTAAACACTTTGTTTTCAGTAATAACCTTAAATGTAAATGGTCTAAACTCCCCATGCAAAAGGCAGAGAGTGGCAGAATGGATAAAGAAAAAAAAAGATCCATCCTTTTGCTGTCTATACACAAGAAATATACCTTAGACATAAGAACACAAACGGACTGAAAATAAAAGGGTGGAGAAAAATATTCCAAGCAACCACTAAACAACAACAACAAAAAGGCGGCTATACTAATATCAGATAAAGCAGACTTTAAATCAAAATATATTATAAGAGATAAAGAAGGACATTATATAACAATAAAAGGGTCAATCCAGCAAGAAGACATAACAAAAATGAATGTCTATGCACCTAATAGCAATGCACCACAATACATGAAACAAATACTGACTAATATGAAAGGAGAAATTGACAACTGTACAGTAATGTTAGGGGACTTCAATACATCATTTTCAATTATAAATAGACCATCTAAAGAGAAGATCACTAAGGACATTGAGAACTTAAAACTATAAGCCAACTGGATCTAATGGACATATATAGAACACTCCACCCCGCACCAGAACCATACACATTCTCCTCCAGCGCGTATAGATCATTTTCCAGAATAGACTGTATGTTAAGAAACAAAACAAATCTCAACAAATTTAAAGATTTAATCATACAAAGCATCTTCTCTGACCATAAGGATATGAAGGCAGAAATCAATAACAGTAAAAAAAAGGGAAAAAAAACACATGGACACTAAATAATATACTACTAAAAACTATTGGACCACAGGAAAAATCAAAAATGAAATTTCAAAATTCCTAGAATCAAATGAAAATGAAAGCATAACATATCAAAGCCTTTGGGACACAGCTAAAGCAGTACCAACTTAAATAGTTAAATTTAGTTTTAAATTTAAATTAAATTTTAGTTTAATTAAGTACCAACTTAATATAGTGAAAAAGTCAATTCTACCTAAAGTGATCTACAGATAAAATACAATCCCAATATAAATCCCAACAAAATTCTTTACTGAAATAGAAAAACTATTGACCAACTTCATACAGAAAGAATCCCCAAATAGCTAAAGCATATTGAAGAAAAAGAAAAACATGGGAGACCTCACGGTCCCCAATATCAAAACATACTATCCAAAAACCAAACATGTTGCCTTTGAGTCGATTCCAACTCGTAGCAAACCTATAGGACAGAGTAGAACTGCCCCATAGGATTTCCAAGGAGCAGCTAGTGGATTAGAACTGCTGACTTTTTGGTTAGCAGCCATAGCTCTTAAGCACTGCACCACTAGTGCTGCATACAGCCACTGTAATCAAAACAGCCTGGTATTGGTTCAATGATAGACACATAGATGGGAGGAACAGAATTGAAAACACAGAATTAAACCCAACTATCTATGGACATCCCCAGTCGTCTGTCAGTTTGTTATTCTATGGGGGCTTGCCAGCAGTATTTCAAATACCAGCAAGGTCACCCATGGTGGACAGGTTTCAACGGAGCTTCCAGACTAAGATAGACTAGGAAGAAGGACCTGGAAGTCTACTTGTGAAAAAATGGGCCAGTGAAAAACTTAAATGAAAAGCAGCAGAACATTGTCTGGTATAGTTCCAGAAGATGAGCTCCTTAGTTTGGAAGGCACTCAAAATATGGGAAAGAGCTATCACTGAAAACCAGAGTCGACCTACTGATGTGGATGGAGTCAAGCTTTCGGGACCTTCATTTGCTGACGTGGCACGACTCAAAATGAAAGGAGACAGCTGCAAACATCCACTAATAATCTGAACATGGGATGTACGAAGTGTGAAAATAGGAAAATTGGAAATCATCAAAAATGAAATGGAACACGTAAAGATCGATATCCTAGGTATTACTGAGTGGAAATGAACTGGTACTAGCCATTCTGAATCAGACAATCATATGGTCTACTATGCCAGGAATGACAAATTGAAGCGGAATGGTGTTGCATTCATCATCAAAAAGAACATTTCAAGATCTATCCTGAAGTAAATACTATCAGTGACAGTATAATACCATCCGTCTACCAGGAAGACCAGTTAATACGACTATTATTCAAATTCACGCACCAACTACTGAGGCCAAAGATGAGGAAATTGAAGATTTTTACGAACTTCTGCAGTCTGAAATTGATCAAACATGCAATCAAGATGCACTGATAATTACTAGTGATTGGAATGTGAAAGTTGGAAACGAAGACGAAGGATTGGTAGTTGGAAGATATGGCTTCAGTGATAGAAATGACGTCAAAGATTGCATGATAGAATTTTGCAAGAATGACTTCTTCCCTGCAAATACCTTTTTTCACCAACGTAAACTTCAATTACATACGTTGACCTCACCAGATGGATTAAACAGGAATCAAATCAACTACATCTGGGGAAAGAGATGATGGAAAAGCTCAATATCGTCTGTCAGAACAAGGCCAGGGGCCGACAGTGGAACAGACCATGAATTGCTCTTATGCAAGTTCAAGTTGAAGCTGAAGAAAATTAGAGCAAATTCACGAGAGCCAAAATATGACTGTGAGTATATCACACCTGAATTTAGAAGCCATCTCAAGAATAAATTTAATGCATGAACACTAATGGCCAAAGTCCAGACAAGTTGTGGAATGACAGCAAGGACATCATGAATGAAGAAAGAAAAAGATCATTAGAAAGACAGGAAAGAAAGAAAAGACCAAAACTGTTGTCAGCAGAGACTCTGAAACTTGCTCTTGACATAGAATAGTTAATGCTAAAGGAATAAATTATGAAGTAAAATGGCTGAACAGAAGATTTTGAAGGGCAGCTCGAGAAGACAAAGTAAAGTATTATAATGACATGTGTGAAGGCCTAGAGATAAAAAACCAAAACAGAAGAACACGCTCGGCATTTCTCAAGCTAAAAGAGCTGAACAGAAAATTCAAGCCTCGAGTTGCAATAGTGAAGGATTCTATGGAGAAAATGGAAACCCCGGTGGCACAGTGGTTAAGAGTTCGGCTTCCAACCAAAAGGTCAGCAGTTCGTATCCACCAGGCTGTCCTTGGAAACCCTATGAGGCAATTCTACTCTGTCCTATAGAGCCCCTGTGAGTCGGAATCAACTCGACAACAATGGTATGGGTAAGGGAAAATACTAAACAATGCAGGAAGCATCAAAAGAAGATGGAAGGAATACACAGAGTCACTGTACCAAAAAGAACTGGTGGACGTTCAACCGTTTTAGGAGGCAGCATATGACCAAGAGCTGATGATACTGAAGGAGGTAATCCAAGCTGTACTGAAAACCAAGGATCCAGGAATTGACGGAATACCAACTGAGATGTTTCAACAAAGGAATGCAGTGCTGGAGGTGCTCACTGATCTATGTCAAGAAATTTGGGAGACAGTTTCCTGGCCAACCGGCTGGAAAAGATCTATATTTGTGTCCATTCCAAAGAAAAGAAAGGTGATCCAATATAATGCGGAAATTACCAAACAATATCATCAATATCACACACAAGTAAAATTTTGATGAAAATCATTCAAAAGTGGTTGCAGCAGTACACAGACTGAGACCTGCCAGAAGTTCAAGTCAAATTCAGAAGCGGATGTGGAACAAGGGATACCATTGCTGATGTCACATGGATCTTGGCTGAAAGCAGAGAATACCAGAAAGATGTTTACCTGTGCTTTATTGACTATGCAAAGGCATTCGACTGTGTGGATCATAACAAACTATGAATAACATTGTGAAAAATGGGAATTCCAGAACAATTAACTGTGCTTGTACGGAAACTGTACTTAGATCAAGAGGCAGTCGTTCGAACAGAACAAGGGATACCAAGTGGTTTAAAGTCAGGAAAAGTGTGCCTCAGGATTGTAGTCTTCCACCATACTTATTCAATCTGCATGGTGAGCAAATAATCTGAGAATCTGGACTACAGGAAGATGAACACGAGGATTGGAGGAAGACGCATTAACAACCTGTGATATGCAGATGACACAATTAGCTTGCTGAAAGTGAAGAGGAACTGAAGCACTTACTGATGAAGATCAAAGACTACAGCCTTCAGTATGGATTGCACCTCAACGTAAAGAAAACAAAAACCCTCACAACTAGCCCAATAAGCAACATCATGATAAACGGAGAAAAGATTGAAGTTGTCAAGGATTTTATTTTACTTGGATCCACAGTTAATGCTCTTGGAAGCAGCAGTCAAGAAATCAGTCCATGTATTGCATTGGGCATATCTGCTGCAAAAGATCTCATCAAAGTGTTAAAAAGCAAAGATGTTACTTTGAGTAGTAAGGTGCACCTCGCCCAAGGCATGATGTTTTCAATCATCTCATATGTATGTGAAAGCTGGACAATGAATAAGGAAGACTGAAAAAGAATTGATGCCTTTGAATTATGGTGTTGGTGAAGACTATTGAATATTCCGTGGACTGCCAAAAAACCGAACAAGTTTGTCTTGGAAGAAGTAATCAGAATGCTCATAAAAGCAAGGACGGGGAAATTTCATCTCACATACTTTGGACGTGTTATCAGTAGGGACCAGTTCGTGGAGAAGAACATCATGTTTGGTGAAGTGGAGGGTCAACAACAAAAAAGGAAGACCCTCAACAAGATGGATTAACACAGTGGCTGAAACAATGGGCTCAAGCATAACAACCATTGTGAGGGTGGCACAGGACCGGGCAGTGTTTTGTTCTGCTGTAAAGAGGGTTGCTGTGAGTTGGAACTGACTCAATGGCACCTAACAACAACATCTATGGACAACTGATTTTTGACAAGGGGTCAAAGTCCATTTGGAGGGGGCAGAAACAGTCTCTTTAATAAGTCATGCTGGCAAAACTGGACATCCACCTGCAGAAAAATGAAACAGGACCCATACCTCATAACATACAAAAAAACTAACTCAAAATGGATCAAAACCTAAATATGAAGCCTAAAACCTTAAAATTTCTGGGAGAAAACTATGGGACCTAATTTTTTGTAAAACTAGGATAACAAACATTACAATAAATGCATGAATAGAAGACAAAATAGATAAATGGGACCTCATAAAAATTAAAAACTTATGCTCATCAAAAGACTTTAAAAGAGTAAATAGACAACCTACAGACTGAGAAAAATTTTTCAAAAACTACTTATCTGATTAGGATCTAATCTCTAAAATCTATTGAAAACTGCAACAACTCTACAACAAAAAGGCAAACAACCCAATCACAGAATGAAAGGACATAAGCAGCACCTTCACCAAAGAGGACATTAAAGCAGCCAACAAAAATATAAAAACATTTTCACCATCACTAGCCATTAGAGAGATGCAAATCAAAACTACAATGAGATATCATCTTACCCTGGCTAAAATGGCACTGATAAAAAACAAACACGCAAACAAAAAAATAGATACCAAACTTTGGCAAGGATGTGGGGAGATGGAACCCTTATCCATTGCTAGTGGGCTCTAAAATGGTACAACCACTATTGAAAATGGGATAGGGCCTTCTCAAAAAACTAGAACGACCCTATGATCCAGTAATACCACGCCTAGGTAGATACCTTGCAGACCTAAAAATGATGACATGAACAGACTTACACATATCTATGTTCATTGTTACTTTATTCCAATAGCAAATAAATGGAAATAACTGAAATGTCCATCAGCAGATGAATGGATAAGCAAATTGTGGTACATACATACAATGGAATACCATACACCATAAAGAAAAATGATGAGTCTGCAGAGCATATGGATAGACCTGTGGAGAGTATAATGCTAAGTGAAATAAGGCAAGTATATAAGGACAAATATTTTTTGATTCCTCTTTTATAAGAAGACAAGAGTAAATAAATAGAGAGAGATCTATGTTCATTGGTGGTAATGAGGAGGGAGGGGAAAGTACACTTCAAACCATACAGACTTGTTATTTTTGTTGATGGGAAAAGTGGCACTGAATGTGGATGTAGTGAGCACAGCACAATCAAAGTAAAAATAAATGTTTGAGCACATACGGATGGGTATAGGCAAACTGGTGTACGGGTAGGTACAGGTGTATACATAGGTAAGAACAGATAGAAGTATCTATAGGTACATGTAAATACTAGTATGTGAGTGTAGGTACCTATGTTCATGGAAGACACAAATACAGATACTCCTTAGACACAACCAAACATCTTCCAACATTAGTTTTCTGGGTTTGAAGTCTTAGGACCATAGTCTCATGGGACAACTCAGTCAATTGACATAACATAGTTCACAAAAACCATGATCTGCATCCTAGTGAAGCGAGTAGAGTCTGGGATCTTAAAAGCTTGTGAGTGGCCATCTAAGGCACAACTACTGGTCGCGACTCACCTGGAGCAAAACAATAAGAAGGTAACCAGAAGCTCAAAGAAGAAACAAGCCTACATGAGCCACAACCTCACCTACACTGAGACCAGAAGAACTAGATGGTGCCCGGCTACCACTACTGACCATTCTGACTGGGGTCACAGTAGTTAGTCCTGGATAGAATGGGAGGAAAATATGCAGCAGAATTCAAATTCTTATTCAAAAAAAAAAAAAAAAAAAAAGGGCAGACAAACTGGAATGGAGAACAGAGGACTCCCTGAGACTACTGCCTTGAGACACTCTTTAAACCTAGAACTGAGCCTATCCCCTATGATCACCTTTTAGCAAAATAGCAGAGCAGCACACGAACAAAAGGATATTACCCTTACGACTGGTGCCTTACTTAAAAACCATCAGTATGAGACCAAAATGTCAAAAATTACTCAAAAACAAAGATGAGAAAATAAGGGGGCAGGGAAGTTAAAGTACTGAAAAGGGAGCAAACAGAACACAAAGAGAATGTTGACATACTGTGATAAATGTAACTAATGTCACTGAACAATTTGTGTGGGAATTGTCAAAAGGGAACCTACCTTGGTGTGTAAACTTTCACCAAAAACTCAATGAAATATTATTTAAGTAAAAAAAAAAAAAAGAAACACAGATCCAGCTGTGATGATGGCAGCAGTGCAACCAGTGAAACTGAGTGTCACTGTACAAATACAGGCTACAGAGATTTGTAATCTGAGAAATGCAGATGTGCTTTTTATCTCTTCCTTCTGGAATTGGCTAACTTAATAATCTTCGAGAGGGGAGAAGGAAGAAAATAATTCCCATGTACATTTATTCTGGCTGCAGTTATGCCTCCATAAAGATACCAGCTAGTATTTTGTTTGGAGTGGATTCAGGTTATTGAATTGTTGTATTTGCAGCTCCTAATAAGGAGTAGAGCTAATTCCCTGAATAGAAAGAGCTCTCAACGCCAGCACATTAAGCACCTTCTTAATTAGCTACTTACAGCCTAATTGCAGCAGCACTTGACTGAAGGCAGGGTTGAGGTGTGAGATGGTAACACTCCTAATATGGAGACACACCTAGAATGGGTTAAAAACTAAAGTCTTTAATGATCTCTAAAAGGTCATTTAAACAGAAGAACACAGAACACAGAATCTTCACAGGGACCTTGTGCATTCAAATTTTTTCAAAATACAATTTTTTTATTTAAAACGCAACATGCCTGAATTCAGTTGTCATTGCTATGGGATATTCAAAGAGAAAAGAAACATTCTTAAGAGTATGACTTCTAAGATTTTCATTCACAATTAAAACTTTAAGAAAAAGACAGAGAGCATCTGTGATGACTCCGCTCTACATGCATAAAATTTTCTGTCATAACTCAGAAATCCTAGATTAAAACTTGAAAAACAGCTTTCGGGTAGGGGGGATTGTCCTTCTGGCAGTCCCTATCTTAGGAGAACTCGGTTTGGGGGGAGAATGACATAGTGTACATATAGAAGCTATGTTATAAAGGGTACATGATGTCTCAGGCTAGCTTACAAAGTCTAATTTGCATCTATCTTGATTATAGCTGAAGGATTATACCAATACAAGCCTGATTTCTAGGTTCTAAGAATATTATTTCAGGCAGAAAAGAATGGAAGAAAGAGAAGGAAAAGTGAATATTCCCCTACAGTGCTTTTGTTCTAAGTCAAAATTTGAAATAAGTGACATTTGTTCTTGGTTGGCTTCCAGCCTATCTCCCAGGCTGGCCTCCCCAGGGACCTTTATGACATCTTCAGGCCCTGCCATCTCAGCTCACCCATGCTTAGCTCACCACACAATATTCTCCACATACCAAAATAATCTCTTATTCCTCCCTGTCTTTACTACACAAAAGTCAGCTCCCTTGGTTCACTTAAGCTAGACTCAGGGATCTGGGGAAAATTGATGTAGACTCCTTCCTATTAACGTGAAAATCTCCTAGAGCGGATACCATATTTTTAAAAGACAGTTTTTAAGTTCAGGAATTAGGACGATAGGGGTATTTTAGATGAGAAATTTATCTCAGTAATATACTGTTGTTGTTGCTAGGTGCCATCCAGTCAGTTCCGACTCATAGTGACCCTATGTACAACAGAATGAAACACTGCCCGGTCCTGCACCATCCTCACAATCATTGTTATGCTTGAGCCCATTGTTGCAGGCACTGTGTCAATCCATCTGGTAGATGGTGTTCCTCTTTTTCACTGAAATTCCACTTTACCAAGCGTGATGTCCTTCTCCAAGGACTGGCCCTCCTGATAACATGTTCAAAGTACGTGTGATGAAGTCTGGCCAGTGCTAAGGACCACTCTAGCTGTTATTTCTTCCAAGACAGACTTGTTCATTCTTCTGGCAGCCAACTATACATTCAGTATTCTTCACCAACACCATAATTCAAAGGCATCAGTTCTTCGGTCTTCCTTATTCAATGTCCAGCTTTTGCATGCATATGAGGCGACTGAAAATATGATAGGTTGGGTCAGGTGCACCTTAGTTCTCAAAGTGACATCTTTGCTTTTCAACATTTTAAAGAGGTCTTTTGTAGCAGTTTTGCCCAATGCAATACGTCGTTTGATTCCCTGACTGGGCATTGATTGTGGATCTAAGTAAAATGAAATCCTTGACAACTTCAATCTTTTCTCCATTTATCATGATGTTGCTATTGGTCTGGTTGTGAGGATTTTTGTTTTCTTTATGTTGAGGTGTAATCCATACTGAAGGCTGTAGTCTTTGATCTTCATCAGTAAGTGCTTCAAGTCCTCGTCACTTTTAGCAAGCAAGGTTGTGTCATCTGCATATCACAGGTTGTTAATGAGTCCTCCTCCAATCCTGATGCCCTGTTCTTCTTCATATAGTCCAGCTTCTCGGATTATTTGCTCAGCATACAGACTGAATAAATATTGTGAAAGGATACAATCCTGACGCACACCTTTCTTGATTTTAAACCATGCAGTATCCCCTTGTTCTGTTCAAACGACTGCCTCTTGGTCTAAGTACAGGGTCCTCATGAGCACAATTAAGTGTTCTGGAATTCCCATTCTTCACAGTGTTATCCATAATTTGTTATGATCACTGTCGAATGCCTTTGCATAATCAATAGAACACAGGTAAACATCTTTCTGGTATTCTAGATACCACCGTTGGTTAAATTGTCTTTGCTAAAAAAAAAAAAAAAAAAAACTGTTTTAGCTCCTCCCCTTCACTCATCATTATGTAAGAATTGGAAACAGAGGAAATCCAGGGGGAATGGAAAGATAAGGCTTAGGTGAAATTAGAGACCATGTCAACAACGACAGCATTTAAATTTTGCAAATATGTTGGAGGAAACCAGGTGAAACAAACATGATGACATTTGCTGTGCACTGGTATGAAGTTAGCCTTTGTGAAAACAGGGGAGAGAATTTTTCAAAACCCTCTGATTTGTATGACTATGCATAATGAAACGTGTAAACATTATGGATTGTCTATGACACTTAATAGTCATGAAAGTAATGTCACATTTTCTCACTTTTCTAAATCAATTCAAATCCAACTCACCAGTCACTAAGATTTGCAAGAAGTTTAATATCAGTAATTTTCCATGCTTCTCTCCCATCAGCTGAATAATACTCAGATCCTGGGTTTTACGTCTTTCAGAAAAATCAGAATAACTACATGTGAACACTGCTGTCACTACTAAGGACATCCCTTCCTCAGTCCCTCAAAGATCAGTGAAAGGGAGTGATTTCTGGCTGGGAGCCTCACCATTTACCCTAGAGCAGACAGCCTCAGTGCCCTATCTCCCACAACATCTGGGCAGCCACCTTCATAGGAGGCTCTGCCACCTTTAGGCCACTGACTCCATCTTTTGGGATATTCTTCCATGGTGAGCACAAAGCCTAAAATATGTCAAACCTAATTTTTCATACAGATTTTTTTTCCATAAATTATTTAATGTTATCTTAATCAGTTAATGTTATCTCAGAGCTTATCCCATCTAATGTGTATGAATCGTTTCATCCTTTCTTGGCTAGAACAAGAAGGCTGAACTTGCAAATGCCGTTTATTTATTCATCTAGGCATTGATTCAACAGCAGTTTTTCAATATCTCCAATGCACTTGTATCTGGGGCCCTAACAATGAAAGTCCTTGTAGAACGTACAGTACAGAAGGAGAACAGAGTAGCAAACTATATCCAAACGATGTGATAAATGCCACAATAGAGAAATGCACAAGGTTCTTTGGAAGCTTGGAAGAACAACATCAACTGAGAACTGAATGACAAGCAGAAATTAGCTGACTGTCAAAGGAAGTAGAACATTCCAGGTGTAAAGCTCTAGGAGAGAGATCCCAGTTCATCTGGGAAACGGTATGCATCTGGCTATTATGGAAGATAGTGGGGAATGAAGCTGGAAGGAGAGGTGAGGCGAAGCTCAGGAATTTGACATTTATCTTTTGTCAGTGAGAAGCCAGTGAAGAATTCAAGGAAGGAATAAAATTAAACAAATTGCCTTTCAGAAGACTTCCTCCGTTATGATGTAAAAAGAGACTGACGAGAGAGGTTAGTGGGTAAAGGTAGGGGAGAGGTGAGTAGTTCAGCAGCTGTTGGGGTCCTCTCTAGAGATGAGAAAGACGTGAAATGCTCTGTCAGGATGGATGAAAATTAGACACTGTCAGTAGATAGCTAGTGCTAAGCATTTTACACGTTATTTCATTTAATCCTTGCACTTGTTAGTTACAATTGAGGAAACTAAAGATTAAGAAGTTAAGCAATTTGCATTTAGCTCTTCAGTTTCAAAGCTGGGGTTAGGATTGTTAATTTTCCCCCAAGGCCCAGACTTTTAACTACAAGAGGTATTAAGGAAGATACAGGGTGGAAAGAGGAGAAGGTAAATGAAAGCAGTTTCGCTTAATTGAAATATATGTATGTGTATATATATATATATGTATATATATATGTATATATATGTATATATATATGTGTATATATATATATATATGTATATATATGTATGTATGTATGTCAGGCCACAGGTCTGAAATCTTGCTTGTGATATTCAAAGACTCAAACTTTAACTTATCTTTCTCTTTCTGCTTATATTAATTTGTAGAGCCAGCTGTCTGTAAATTACAAATAGCTCAGAGGCTGAGATTAAATGTTCTTGTTTTTAGCTACCATCCATTCGGCCCACAACTCACAGCAACCCCATGCACAATGGAAGGAAATGTTTTGGGAAGTAGATCCCAGGCCTTTCTTTCTAGGCCCTCTTATTGTGGAAGTTCTGAAGAAATCTGTTTAGCATCCTAACAACACATAAGCCTCCACTGACGGATGGTAACTGTGTGTGAGATGTATTGGCGAGGAATCAAACCTTCTCTCACCCATGGAAGGTGAGAACTCTATCACTGAACCAATACTACCCCAGAGATTAAATCACAGTGGTTTGAAAATGAAATATTCTCAATTAAACGTAGTTTGGCTCCTCCTTGCCCAACCCCTGGTGGTGCAGCGGTTAAGTGCTCAGCTGCTAACCAAAAAGTTCGGCAGGTGGAACCCACCAGCTGCTCTGAGGGAGAAAGATGCGGCTGTCTGCTTCCATAAATATTTACAGCCTTGGAAACTCTGTGGGGCGGTTCGACTTTATCTTACAGGGTCACCATGAGTCAGAATCAACCTTTTTGTTAGCAACCAATAGTGTTAACCTTTGCTTCCCAGGGACTTCATATTTAAGTTAATGAGTTTTTATTGGACCCCATTTATATGCCACTCCAGGTTTGCTCAGCCTACCTGACACTGGGCCTCAGATGCTTCCCAATGAAAATCTCAGAATATAGCTTCATATGCCTCATCTCCTGTCTTAGTTATCTAGTGCTGCTGTAACAGAAATACCACAAGTGGAAGCTTTAACAAACAGGGGTTTATTCTCTCACAGTTTAGGAGTCTAGAAGTCAAAATTCAGAGAAGTAGCTCCAAGGGAAATCTTTCTCTGTTGGCTCTGTGGGAAGGTCCTTGTCATCAATCTTCCCCTGGGACTAGGAGCTTCTCAGTGCGGGGACCCCAAGTCCAAAGGATGTGCCCTACTCCTGGTTCTTCTTGCTTGGTGGTAACGAGATCCCTCTCCTCTCTGCTTGCTTCTCTCTTTTATAACTGAAAAGAGATTCACTCAAGATACAACCTAATCCAGTAGATTGTGTCCTGCCTCGTTAACTTAACTACCTCTAATCCTGCCTCACTGACATCGTAGAGGTTAGAATTTACAACACATAGAATAATTACATCAGATAACAAAGTGGAGAACATCCAAGCAATACTTGGAATCATGGCCTAGCCAAGCTGACACATTTTGGGGGGACACAATTTAATCCACAGCATATCTTAAAACAGTGTCTGGAGCAAGGCTGGGTTTTTTTAGCGCAGCTTCTGTTTTGCCTGCTATTGTCCACTCCAACCCTACCTCTAGGACTTTGTCCTTCCACAATTCTGAATTCAGATGCATCACTGCCATTTTTGGTATTGAGTCTGATTCCACAGACCACCTAAGAAGGCTGAGTAGCCAACCCAGAATGATGGGGAAGAGGGCCAGGGAGGTTTAAGAGTTAAGGTCTCACGGGGTTAAACAGGATCAATGAGAAAGAGATGAGAAGGAGCTAACAGATAAATGCTTGTCCCTTCCTTCCCTGGAAGGGCAGTACTGAGTTATGGTGTTTCTACCCAGCTTGTCTGGAAGACATCCTGCTAGACAGAGCAACCTACTTCTGTCTTGTGAAGCTGTAACCAAAGTGGTAATAAGTTGCTACCGCATGTTTGCTCCTGGAGCCCTGGTGGCACGGTAGTAAAGAGCTTGACTGCTAACAACAGTTCGAATCCACCAGCCACTCCTTGGAAATCCTATGGGGCAGTTCTACTCTGTCTTATAGGATCGCTGTGAGTCAGAATCAACTTGACGGCAACGAGTCTGGTTTTTGGGTATTTTGGTGTATTTGCTTCTAGTCTTTCCCTTTCTCTTTGCCCTTTTGTCGTTCACTTTTGCTGCCAGAGAACTGAACCTCACAATAAAGATTTATCACATAAGCTCTACTTTAGGCTGTCCTTAAATAGTCAGAAAGTATGACTCAAAGAATTAAACTCAGGGTCACACAAGTAATAAACATCTTATCTGAGATTTGAATCCAGGTCAACTTTTTGTTAGATATTCCCCTAGTACATCACAGTTATTTCAAAGTTCATGGATGGGGTTAGTGATCCTTGGCAAATGTCAGGGCATTTGCTCCTGGATAGAGCAGCTCAGATTTGGTTTTCAGGTTAGTTAAAATTTATATACTTTTTTATGATCACGAAAGTTATACATTCTCATGTGAAAAATACATATACACATAAAGTACAATGATAATAGTACACAATTCTTAAATCCTATAATCCATAGCTAATAACTATTAATATTATTTTAAAATATTACTTCTTAACTTTTTAATAGGGAAAAATTTAAATATATATAAAATTAGAGAGAATGCTATATTAAAACAACTTATATCCTTCACCTAGATTCGGTAGTTAACAATATGTGGTCAACTTTGATTTAGCTACACCCCACCCATAATTCCCTTACCCCTCTGGAATATTTTAAATCAAACTCAAGACATCATTTAATTTTATCCATAAACATTTCAGCTTGTGTCTCTAAAAGATACAGATTCTATTTGGTAAGCTAACTATAATACCATTGTCACACCCAATGCACTTAACTACTACTAGTCTGTCAATTTGTCCTACTGTGGTGGTTTGTGTGTTGCTGTGATGCTGAAAGCTATGTCACTGGTATTATAAATATCTGCAGGGTCATCCATGGCGGACAGGTTTCAGCAGAGCTTCCTGACTAAGACAGACTAGGAAGAAGGGCCTGGTGATTTACTTCTAAAAAGTTATCTGTCTTAGAAGTACAGCCAGAGTGATCCTTGGAAGGAAGGATGGCAAGACTACATCTCACATACTTTGAACATGTTATCAGGAGGGACCAATCCCTGGAGAAGGATATTATTCTTGGTAAAGTAGAAGGTCAACAAAAAAGAGAAAAATCCTCAATGAGATGGACTAATACAGTGGCTTCAACAATGGACTCAAACATAGTGATGATTGTGAAGATGGTGCAGGACCAGTCAGTGTTCCATTCTGTTGTACACAGGGTTGCTATGAGTAGGAACTGACTCAATGGCACCCAACAACAACAGTCCAGTGGAGAATGGGAGAATGTGAAGGGAAAGGAAGTCCATTTAGTTCAAGAAAGTCTAAGAAGAGAAGGTTGTTGAATTTGGTGATAAGAGGATGTAATAGTAGGCGTAACAATGACCTTCATTGAGGTGGATTGACACAGTGACTGCAACAATGGGCTCAAACAAAGCAATTGTAAAGATGGCACAGGACCTGGCAATGTTTTGTTTTGTTGTACATAAGATCGTTATGAATCAGACCAAACCTGATGGCACCTAACAACAACAACAAGGCATTTAAAATATTTTTAATATTGTCTAGTCAATGTTCAAATTTTGCAAACTGTTTTTGCAAAGAATTTTTACTATTATTTGTTTAAACTAGGATTTTTAAAAGTTCCAACAGATGCCATTTGATTGATATATCTATCTCTTAATCTCTTTTAATCTATCGGGCCCTCTCTTTCCCTTATTTGTTTTTCTTGCTAAGTTGTTGAAGAAATCAGTCACTTGTCCCGTAGAATTTCTTACATTCTAAATATTGCTGATTGCTTTTCTGTGATGTCTCTTAACATGCCGTTCTATCCTGTGTGCTAACTGTAATCCCGTAAATAGATTTTGAGACTTGATCAGATTAAAATTGAGTATTTTGGCATGAATAATTTACCTTGTTGTTGTTGTTATTAACTGCCATGGAGTTGGCTCCAACTCGTGGTGATCTTATGTATAACGTAACAAAACTTCGCCCAGTCCTGCACCGTCTTCATGATTCCTGGTACGTCTGAGTCCATTGTTTCAGCTATTAGGTCAATCCATTTCATGGAAGGTTTCCTGAAATTTTACTGACCCTCTAATTTACCGAGCATGATGTCCTTTTCTAGTAATTGGTCTTTCCTGATATATCCAAAGTAAGCGAGCCTAAGCTTCACCATCTTCACTTCTAAAGAGCATACTGGCTGTATTTCTTTCATGACTGATTTGTTCATTTTTCTGGCAGTCTACAGTATAGTCAATATTCTTCCCTAATTCTTCTTTGTACCATTAAGTCAAATGTATCAATTCTCATTCTGTTTCCTTTTTCATTTTTCAGCTTTCCCATACATATGAGGTGATTGAAAATAACCTGGGCTTGGGTCAGTGGTACCTTAGTCATCAAAGTGACACCTTTACTTTTTAAAATTTTAAAGAGGTGTTTTGCAGCTGATTTGCCCAATTGTTTGGTTTCTTGGCAGCTGTTTCCACGGACATTGATTGTTGATCCAGTGAATGAAATCATTGACAATTTTACGATTTCTTCTCCATTTATCATGATATTGCTTATTGGTTCAGTAGGGAGGATTTTTGTTTTGTTCACATTCAGGTGTAATCAATATTGAAGGCTGTAGTTTTTTTTAATCTTCATCAGTAAGTGCTTTAAGCCACCTTTATTTTCTACAAGCAAGGCTGTGTCATGCAATATCACAGGTAGTTAATGAGTCTCCTTTCATAGTTGGTGCTAAACAATTCCTATTGGATCACATTAGGAGGCACATGTTTCCTCCTTGTCTAATATGTGTGTGTTGTGTGTGTGTCTGATGCTAAAAGCGAAAGATGTTGACAACCATATCAATTCATTACAAAGTTTCCTATCAACTTTTCAATAATTGATTTTAGCAGCTATTATCTTTTTTTTAAAAAATTGGAAGTGCAGAATGCAATATTCTACTTCTATCATTCCTTCTTCATTCATTAACTGAAATAGTTACATGCAGAGAAAGTTTTCCATTCAATTTTTTTGTCTACCTTGAGGTAAACTTTTTATCAGAAAGGTAAGAAATATGCTAAATTGTTTCCCTTTTATTTACTGTTTTGGTATCATTATTCACTTGCAAAGTTTGTATTTTTATGCCCTTGAATTTATTAACATTATTATTATTTTTAATGTTCAAATTTCCCATCTTTTCCAGAATGAAAGAGTGCTCTTAAAAGTGACTACATTTTCGTTTTAACACAAAACTGTAGTAGCGGCTTACTTATTTTCAGGTTCAACAAGATATTCCAGGCTCATCTTACACTTTTTTCCCCAAAACCTGGAATCAGCCATCTCCAAGATGTTCTGATACCTTGTAATGAAAAGAAGCCTTTAGAGATCACAATCTCTGTGCTGGGGATATTCGCTAATACTAGGTTGGTCATTGTTTCCAGCCTTTTTCTGTGGGCAGACTAGGAAATACTGTCTTGAAATAAAATACAATGTGAGTTCATTGTGATATTTTCAATTCAACTGTTGGACTATAGGGTTTTTACTTCATTTCTTGACTATATAACTGTGCTTCTTTTACATAATAAAAGTTGTATTTCCTACTAACATAAATAATTGCTTATTTGCTTTATTCCAAAATACATGGGGGGTTGTTGTTGTTAGGTGTTGTTAAGTTGGTTCCAACTCATAGCAACCCTATGTACAACAGAACGAAACACTGTCCGGTCCTGTGCAATCCTCATGATCGTTGTTGTATGGATAATAACTAAAAATAACAATATCAATATTCTTATCAAATTGCTATTGTAGACAGCAGTTTAAGATTTTTTTTTTTTTTTTTTTTTGCTATATTATCATTCAGATATATTCCATAAAGCTTGCGCGAACTACCAGGATTCAAAGTTATTTGAAATAATTCTTCTTCGCGCCATTAAGTCACTAGCTTCATACACAGTTAGGTTCTTTTGTTTCATCTTGCTTCAGAGTTACGAAAATGCTTTTTTCCACATTATATTGTGTGATTATATTAAACTTTTACCTGCTTCAAAATTCAAAACAAAAACAAAAAGACAGTTTCTTCCGTTTTTTTCTTGCTTCACTCCTCTTATAGGTAACCGTTTTTATTAGTTTTTGTCTTACCTTTCCATTTAATTTTTTTTCTTAGATAAAAAGTAGCTGATCCTAGGTAAATGTATAGAGATCAAAGTTTATTAGAGATTACCAGGACTGGGAGAAAGGGGGAAAGATGGAGTCTTTGATTAGGGGACATTAAGCTTCTGTCAAGGGTGATGGAAGAATCTGGAAACAGTAGTGATGGTTGTACAACACAATAAATGTAAATAACGTTACTGAATTTTACATGTAAAAAATGTTGAAATCACAAACGTTTTGTTGCATATACACTTACCACAATAATTTTTTCAGTAGCTTACTTACATACTGTTCTGCATCTTTCTGGAAGTATAATTGTTTAGTGGTTCATCATATAGATTTAACCATAATTTTACTTACTGGTCCCATACGTATGACCAGTAAGGCACTTCTTTTCACTACTATAAGGAATGCTATAATAAACTATTTTGTATATAAACCTTTGACTGCGTCTCTCATGGTTTCTTTAGGATATATTCCTAGGAGTGTAGTGACTAATTTGAGTATCAACATTTAAAGCTTGGTCATAAAAGTGCCAAGTTGCTTTGTCCAGAATATTGGTATTCGAGAGCACTTTCCACGGTATCATTTGAAGTCCTAATTGTCTGCACTGACAATCTCACATGAATTCAAAAGTCTTATGGTATAGCCCACCCCTGTAAGATTTCTTTCTTCAGTGAGTTTCATCAAGTTAAAAGGTAACTGAAGTTTGCATAAAATTTCAAATAGCTCAAACCAATGGTATAAAGAAGAACTTTAAAATATAAACCCATAAAACTTCTGCATTATGTCTTGGCACTTCCAGAATGATGTGAAAGTTTTATTTCTGATTTCCTAGTTCTTTCCAGGATTCAAGAACAAAGCACTTATGGGAGAGACATCTGATGTTCATAATAGCTTCTTTCTCACTGCAGGACCCCACGTAGATCTGGCTTTTACAATTTATAAGTTTTTGTTCTCATAATCTTTCTGTAACAAAATTTGCCCATCTCATTTCAACTCCCTCAGTACCTTCATAAATGAAAAGTAGCTAATCTGATAAATGGATAAGAAACACAAAATCAGTCAACCTCATTATGTAGCTACCAGCAAAGCTAATGTGAGAATGCTATAAAAGTCAGTATCCATATTAAGAGGGATGACACTGCATTTTGAGTATTTATTAATTTAAAAAAAAAATCACTTGCCATTGAGTCAATTCCAACTCATGGCTACCCCATGTGTTTCAGAGTAAAATCACACACGATAGGGTTTTCAATGACTGTGATCTTTCAGAAGTAAATGACCAGGACTTTCGTCTTGTGATGCCTTTGGGTGGATTAGAAACGTCAACCTTTTGGTTGATAGCTAAGCACTTAACCATTTGCACCACCCAGGGTCTCCACTTATTAATTAAATAATTATTAAATTCAGTACTAACTAGATATCAAGGACCATGCTAAGGAATTGAGGTTACAGCAATGAATTACATAGACTTATTCCCCGCCCTGATGGAGCATGCAATCTGTAGAAAGGGATACAAACAAATATCCAATTGCAAAATGTCATGGTATTCAGTTCGGAGACCCAAGCATTAAGAGAGACATTAGGATCTAACGTGCATCAATTTGTCCCAACCACCTGGAGTAAAGGAGAATGAAGAATACCAAAGACACAAGAAAAGTATTAGCCCAAGACACAGAAAGGGCCACATAAACCAGAGACTTCATCAGCCTGACACCAGAAGAACTACACGGTGCCCGGCTGCCACCAATGACCGCCCTGACAGGGAACACACCAGAGAATCCCGGATGGAGCAGGAGAAGGGTGGGATGCAGAACTCAAATTCTAGTAAGAAGACGAGACTTAATGGTCTGACTGAGACTGGAGGAACCCCGGAAAGCATAGTTCCTGGATTCTCTATCAGCCCAGAACTAAAACAATTTCTGAGGTCAACTCTTCAGACAAAGACTGGACTGGACTGTGGGACATAAAATGATACTCATGAAGAGGGTGCTTCTTAGCTCAAGTAGACACATGAGACTAAATGGGCAGCTTCTGTCCAGAGATGAGATGGGAAGGCAGAGAGGGCTAGGAGCTGGTTGAATGGACATGGGTAATCAAGGGTGGAAAGGAGAAGTGTGCTGTCACAGTATACAGAGAGCAATTAGGATCATATAACAATGTATGTATAAATTTTTGTGTAAGAGACTAACTTGAAATGTAAACTTTCACTTAAACTACAACAATAAAAAAAAAAAGAGAGAGAGAGAGACATTATAAAACCAGTATGTATGCATGGGAGTGACCAGGATAGTCAGGGGAATTGAGCTGATTTTTATAAGAAATAAGCCAAGAGAATGGTATACTTAGCCCAAAGAGGAGGTAGTACAGGTGGAATATGATAGCTCTTTGAAGCTGTAAATTCTTATAAGCATTCTTAAAATGGAAAATCATTCCTCAGACTAGAACTTAATCAATGGCTGTCATTATTTATTTTTTTTAAGCAGTGCACACTTTGTCTAACATCCCAGAGGCCACACAGGCAGTCCTCACTTTTCATGGTACCATGTTAATTGAAACGAATGCATATCAGAACTGCAAAGTAAGGAGCTGGTTCCTATATGCATGTGTTTTTGCTAACTTGGTGCTAATCGAAGCGAAGATTGCCTGCACTCTGATGGAAGTGGATGTGGAAGTTTGGAAGACCCATCACATACGTTACACAGTGACAGTCCCTGAGAGTATCTGTGAAACGCCTGGAGTTACTTAGAGCACAATTTGAAAACGAAAGCCAGAGCTTCTTCAGGGAAAAGACCTTGTATGTACTTTTCACTATTGTATCCCCATCCCTTAGCAAAGAACTTAGAAAAAAAATGAGATTACAGCTTCATACAAATTGGTGAAATGGATAATAAAGGAGCAAATCCCTCTTCTGGTTAGACGCTCAAGTTACAGCTCATTAATGCCCCCTATGCTATCTCCCACATAATACACACCACATTTGTCATTAACCATTGTGAAATTATTGGTTTGACATTGGACTCTACCCCCCTAGAATCTAACTTCCGTGAGAGCAGTGACGTGCTGAGCTTGACTTTATCCCAAGTGCTTATAAATAGGTGGTAACTAAATTGTTATTGATTGAATGAATTAAAGAAAATAAAGAAGGAAGGACAAAACAAGGAAGGAAGGAAGGAAGAAATAACAAAAGGAATGACAGGAGGAAAGGAGGAAGGGAGGAAGGAACAAAGGAAGAAAATGACTAAACAATCTGTGATCACCTCAGGTGATAACTTCCATCTTTGATCAATTAAATTCTATAAATATGGTAACAGATGCAAACAGGTCACTGGGTGCAACCACTGTCTTTTACAACTACCACAACTAGGAGTGTTGCTGATTTACACTTACAGAGTTTACTCAAAGTAGGAACTCAAAATTCTCTAAAATAAAGACAATTTTCAGCATGATAATCTTTGACCTTATTTGAATCCTAGATTCCAGACACCATTTCAGACTGGAAGGGTAGAGTTGGAAGAGGTACAGTCCACAGTTTCAGATTCATACCACATAGCCCATCCTCTCTGCCTACGTGTACAGAGCAGTCCTGCTTATTCCCCTAAGAAGAATGCATGGAAAAATGGTCCCTGCTCAGAATTATGCAGCCACAAAGGCATGCTACTTCTCTTTTCATCTTGGAGTGGTTGAGAAAGTAAGCAGTTCAAGATATTTTGTGTCAACCTTTTTTCCCAGAGGGAAGAGTCAAGTTCAGTGAAATAGGACAAAGTGCTTTGAGATCTGAGGAGCAAATTATACCAATTCAAAGCATTTCATGTAAGTTGAAGGTAGTTTTATGTCCTTCAAAAAGAGTATCAATGTTTCCCTTTTATAGAGTTTTGCTTTGAAATAGTAGAGAAATCAAAACCTTGTAATTTAATCTTTTCTGCTTTGGGGGACACTTGTGAAGATTTGGGGAATAATAATATGAAGCCTTCCACTCTGAACTCTGAAGTTATGATTCCCCTGTGGATTTCCTAAAATAAGACTAAGGCTACTGAGAAGAATATTGCTTTCTAGATGAAGCCAATACTTCCTGACAATTCTTCATTAACAAAATTCACAATTTAGAGGCACTTCCTGTGTAGTGAGTGCAATGTATTGACAACTTGAGCAGTTAATGAAAATCTGTATACCTGGTGCCATTACCCTTGCCAGGGTTAAATGCATTTTTAAAAACATGGTTTTTTTGCTGGTACTCCCCAAGAGGGAAAGTAATAAATAGCCCCACCTTCCGCGCTTCTATTTCTGTTGTGTTTATCTTGGAGTTTAGTAGTATTGTAATCATTCTTTTACATACGGTAAATGCAGTCTGGAAATCTCTGGGGACTCTTCTTGAAATTTTCTCTTGGAGAGTGGGGGTACCAATTGTAGCATCGGCGTTCCAGTATGAAGTATGTTTTATGTAAGTGTAAAACATGTTTCATCTCCAAAGAAACTTGAGAGTCTATTAAATATAAGAGCCTATGCCATCGTAGCAATCCCATTTAAGGAGATTAGAAGGATACAAAAGACTTCCAACCACGAAGAGTAACTGCTCTGTGCTTGCCTTCCTCCTTTCTTTACATTATTGAACAGGCCTCTTGGCTCCAGACTATTCATCCTAATCACCTCTGCTCCCATCACCTGCCGAACGCCTGCTTCTTGCAAACCAACTCCCAAATGCACAGCTTCTTGGTGCCTGACGGGCAATAATCCTAAGAGAATAGCTCAGATTTAAATGGACTTCTTTGCCTTTTGGTAACTGCCTGCCTGTTTTGAGAATCCCACAGAAGCTCATAATTCCCTAAAATAAAGGTACCTTTCCAGAAAGTCGACTTTGATCTTTTTTGGACCCTAGACTTTTTTTTGAGGCTGTGATATAAATTGTCTACCCTCTGTCAGGGAAATATTTCATATAAATATCAGGATATAATAGAGGCTGTTTCTAAAATTATGTTCCTGTTGATTTCACCAGGGTTTTGGGATGACTAAGGTGAAATGGATTTTAGACTGTCTATGAGATTTTTCAAGTCCCTGGGTGGTACAAATGGTATGTTTTTGACTACTAATCTAAAGGTTGGTCGTTTGAACCCACCCAGTGGTGCAGGGGAAGAAAAGCCTGACTATCTGCTTCCATAAAGATTATAGCCAAGAATACTCCATTGAGCAGTTCTACTCTGTAACACATGGGGTCACCATGAATCTTAATTGACTCAACAGCAGTGGGTTTGAGGGACACAAACGTTAAGCACTCAACTACTAGCCAAAAGTTTGGCAATTTAAACCCAGTCACAGACACCTGGGAAGAAAGCTCTGGCAATCGGCTTCGGAAAGGTCACAGCCTTGAAAACTCTATGGAGCAGTTCTACTCTGCACAAATGGAATCGCCATGAGACAGAATCAACTCCACAGCCACTAGTTTGGTTTCGGTTTTCGTATTGGATTTTGTTTTTCAAAGATATGTTTGTCCTCCTATTTGTCAGGAACCAGTAATATACCATCAACTGTAAGCCACATCTGTAAGATGAGGGGAAGTATGCCAGGTCCCATGAGAGTCTTTGACCTCTGTGGCCAGGAGGAAAGAAAGGGAGAAATTATGGGAGCTTATGACTGACTGTTGTCATTCCTGTCTTATCCATCTTGTCTGCATATCTCTCACTCTTTTCCTGAGTGTCTTGTGGTAAGTATAGCTTAATTCTGTTTTACTGCGCAGGAAAGCTTAAGAGAACTGAAATACGTCATCTATTACTGAAACTAACTCATAAAACAACAGTGACATGCCCTGAAGCCTACCACAGTTTCCAGTTTAGAACCATTCATTTATCAACTATCTTTTGATTTCACTATATTTCTTTATAGCTTCACTAATATAACTACTTGGATTTTTTTTATGTATGTATTCACTCAGTACATTTTTATGAAGCCCCTACTATGTGCCTATAAATTCTTCAAGTACGTAAAAGAGTGAAAAAATTTATTCTGTATTTCCCCTGAAGAATTGAAAGAAAAACAGGATGAAAATGGAACTAAACCCCAGAATACCTGTTTACAGTGAGTTTCACTGAAAAAATAAATAGAAATCCAGAAATGTACCTTTCATAAACCTGTATATCCGAGGCTGGAAGCCAGGGTATTATACTTCACAGACTCCCATGTCTGGATTCTACTTACGTCTACCAATAAGGTACACCTGTGCAAAATGGGGAAGATGTACGGGAAAGAGAGGGCCATCTTCCTCTGGCAAATTACAATAAATGAAGTAATTTGTTTTCTATTATGAGAATTGGTATGATGAGTTGATTTTAGCAGACATGAGCATTTGCAGTATCTGGCCGGACTCTACCATCCTCTGAAAGTCTCCATTTTTGAGGTTGAGGGGAACTGTGATTTCTTCATCAGCTTCCTATAGCTTTTTGAGATCCTAGAGGTAGTACCTTCCTGGCCTTCTGATTGCAGTTCATAAGGTATAACTTAAAGACTTAGTACCAGTGTCTGCCATTCCTATCTTGTACTCTGACCATTTTTTAAAGAATCTGTCAGCACCTAATTACAGGTGTTAAATCCTCTTCTGTTTGAAACATCTACAATATTTTTTTTTCTTTTTCTCTGAAATCTATTGATACAGTGACACTTTTCCCTGGCAAAAGCATTGTTGTTGTTAGGCGCCATCAAGTCAGTTCAGACACATGGCGGCCCTGTGTGCAAGAGAACGAAACACTACCCAGTCCTGTGCCATCCTCGCAGTCATTGTTATGACCAAGCCTATAACTCTAGCCACTGTGTCAATCCATCTCATTGAGGGTCTTCCTTTTTTCCGTCTACATTCTACTTTACCAAGAATGATGTCCTTCCTTCTCCAGGGACTGGTCTCTCTTGATAACATGCGCAAAGTCCGTGAGATGAAATCTCCCCATCCTTGCTTCTAAGGAGCATTCTGACTGTACTTCTTTTAAGACAAATCTGTTTATTCTTCTGGCAGTCCATGTATATGCAACATTCTTCACCAGTACTGTGATTCAAATACATCAATTCTTCTTCAGTCTTCCTTATTCATTCTGCAGCTTTCGCATGCATATGAGGCAATTGAAAATACCATGGCTTGGATCAGGTGCACATTAGTCCTCAAAGTGACATTTTTGCTTTTTAACACTTTAAAGAAGTCTTTTGCAGCAGATTTGCCCTGCGTAATACGTCGTTTATTTCTTGACTGCTGCTTCCATGGTCATAGATTGTGCATTCAAGTCAACTGAAATCCTTGACAATTTCAGCATTTCTCCATTTATCATGACGTTCCTTATTGGTCCACTTGTGAGGATTTTTGTTTTCTTCATGTTAAGGTGTAATCCATACTGAAACATGTACGTAGTCTTTGATCTTCATCAGTAAGTGCTTCAAGTCCTCTTCACGATCAGCAAGTAAGATTGTATCATCTGTGTATTGCAGGTTGTTAATGAGTCTTCCTCCAATCCTGATGCCCTGCTCTTCTCCAAATAGTCCAGTTTCTCAGATTATTTGCTCAGGGTACAGACTGAATAAGTATGGTGAGTAGATACAATCCTGATGCACACCTTTCCTGATTGTTAAACCACATAATATCCCTTGTTGTGTTCAAACGCCTGCCTCTTGGTCTATGTACAGGTTCCACATGAACACAATTCAGCATTCTGGAATTCCCATTCTTTGCAGTGTTATCCATAACTTGTTATAATCCACACAGTCAAATGCCTTTGCATAGCCAATAAAACACAGGTAAACATCTTTCTGGTATTCTCTGCTTTCAGACAAGATTCATCTGACATCAGCAATGATGTTCCTCATTCCATGTCCTCTTCTGAATCTGGCTTGACTTTCTGGCAGTTCCCTGTCAATGTAGTGTTGCAACTGATTTTTAATTATCTTCAGCAAAATTTTACTTGTTTCTCATATTAATGATATTGTTCAATAATTTCCACATTCTGTTCAATTACCTTTCTTTAGGATGTGCACAAATATGAATCTCTTCCCCAGCTGGTTGGCCAGGTAGCTGTCTTCCAAATTTCTTAGTATAGATTAGTGAGCACCTCCAGCACTGCATCCTTTTTTTTGAAACATCTCAATTCGTATTCTGTCAATTCCCAAAGCCTTGTTTTTTGCCAATGCCTTCAGTGCAGCTTGGACTTCTTCCTTCAGTACCATTGGTTCTTGAGCATATGCCACCTACTGAAATGGTTGAACATCCACCAATTCTTTTTGGTACAGTGACTCTGTATATTCCTTCCATCTTCTTTTGATGCTTCTTGCTTTGTTCAATATTTTGCCCATAGAATTCTTCAATACTGCAACATGAAGCTTGAGGTTTTTTGATTCAGTTATTTCAACTTGAAAAACGCCGAGCGTGTTCTTGCCTTTTGGTTTTCTAACTCCAAGGCTTTGCATATTTCATTATAACACTTTACTTTGTCTTCTCCAGCTGCCTTTTGAAATCTTCTGTTCAGCTCTTTTACTTCATCATTTCTTCTGTTCGCTTTAGCTATTCGACACTCAAAAGCAAGTTTCAGAGTCTCTTCTGGTATCTATTTTGGTCATTTCTTTCTTTCCTGTCTTTTAAATGGCCTTTTGCTTTGTTCATGTATGATGTCGTTGATGTCTGGTCTTTAGTCATTAGTGTTTAATACGTCAAATCTATTCTTGAGATGGTCTCTAGATTCAGGTGGGATATACTCAAGGTAGTATTTTGACTCTCATGGACTTACTTTAATTTTCTTCAGCTTCATCTTGAAGTTACATATGAGCAACTGATGGTCTGTTCCATGGTCGGCCCTTGGCCTTGTTCTGACTGATGATATAAAGCTTTTCCATCTTCTCTTTTCACAGACGTAGCCAATTTGATTCCTGTGTATTCTATCTGGAGAGATCTATGTGTATAGTAGCCATTTGCTTTGTTGAAAAAAGGCATTTACAATGAAGAAGTCGTTGGTCTTGCAAAATTCTATGATGCAGTCTCCGGCATCATTTCTATCACCAAGGCCATATTTTCCAACTACCAATCCTTTTTCTTTGTTTCCAACTTTTGCATTCCAATCACAAGTAATTATCAATTTATCTGGATTGCATGTTTGAGAAATTTCAGACTGCGGAAATCGGTGAAAATCTTCAATTTCCTCATGTTTGGCATTAGTGGTTGGTGGGTAAATTTGAATAATGGTCCTATTAACTGGTCTTCCTCATAGGCATACGGATATTATCCTATCATTGACAGTATTGCGCTTGAGGATAGATCTTGAAATGTTCTTTCTGACAATGAATGATACACCATTCTTCCTCAATTTGTCATTCCAGGTATGGTAGACCATATCATTGTCCAATTCAAAATGGCCAATGCCAGTCCATTTCAGTTCACTAATGCCTAGGATATCAATCTTCATAGGTTCCATTTCATTTTTTATGACTTCTAATTTTCCTAGATTCATACTTCGTACATTCCATGTTCTGATTATTAATGGATGTTTGCGGCTGCTCCTGCTCATTTTGAATCATGCCACGTCAGCAAATAAAGGTCCTAAAGGCTTTAGTCCATCCACATCATAAGGCCAACTTTACTTTGAGAAGGTAGTTCTTCCCTTGTCATATTTTAAGTGCCTTACAACCTGAGGGGCTCATCTTCCAGCACTACATCAGACAATGTTCCGCTGCTATTCATAAAGTTTTCACTGGCCAATTTTTTCAGAAGTAGACTGCCAGGTCCTTCTTCCTAGTCTGTCTTAGTCTGGAACCTGTCCACCATGGGTAACCCTGCTGGTATTTGAAATACCAGTGGCATAGCTTCCAGCATCACAGCAACACTCAAGGCACCACAGTATGGCAAGCTGACAGATGGGTGGTGGTTTCAAAAGCATTAGTCATTTTCAGATAAGAGTTATTGTGGAAGCCGTGTATTTTGCAGAACACCCGTTTCTTGGGGTTTTGAATTTGTGTTAAATGAAATAAGGCTCTTTTGTCAAATGAATTTAGAAATTTTTTTATTACATGTCTACTTTTGAGAACAGAAATGAACATTATTGATAAATTCATTCAACATACTTACACGTGGAAGAGTTTAAAACCATTGCCATCGAGTCAATTCTGACTCATAGCAACCCTGTAGGACAAAGCAGAGCTGCCGCAGAGGGTTTCCAAGGAGCGGCTGGTGGATCACAACAGCCAACCTGGTTAACAGCCATAGCTCTTAACCACTGAGCCACCAGGGCTCTGTGGAAGAGTCTAAACCAAACCAAACCAAGCTCGTTGCCATTGAGTCGATTCCAACTCATAGTGACCCTGTAAGTCTGGAAATAAAATAAACCTGTTTAACTTTGTTTTAACAAAGCATCATTTCTCACACTTGCTTGATCAAGAGATTTTAATTCTTTTTTCTTTTTTGAAGTATTTTGCAGAACTATTCCAAAAACTACATTTGGGAAATGGTGTACTGTACCATTTCTAGAGATAGAAAATTCCTGAAATAAATTATTCTTTGCTTAATAAAATAAAATTAACCTGATGAATTTTTTACAGGATTCACATACTGCAAAAAAGTAATTCATTTCTATTGTGAGAACTGGTATGGGGTCTCCAGAAGAGTACTGCTGTCAACGGACATTTATATTTACAGTGGGTGTTATAAAAAGCTGCAGAATCTATTTATACAGAAGTCTTTTAAGAAATGTTCAGTACCAATCTGTCAGTTACATGTGCACCTGCTTCTTGGCAGTGATACTGTTCTTATTATTAGAGCTGATATTCAGTTGATACTAGTAGTAGGTAATACTAATTGTTTACTGCCAGTTACTGTTCTGACTTGCCAGTGACCGTGTAGTAGCCATTGTTAAAATATCTTGACTACTACCACTGATTACAATTGAGATATTGGAATCATAGTGCCTATCATTTGTCTTTAGATTTGACAGGTTTATAGGAATTAAAAGTTATTATAGGGCATTTTCTACTGAATTATCAAACTTGTGTAATTAAGTTAACATAGAGACATTAGTTTCAAATTTTGGAGGACAGAAAATTCTCTTTACTCCAGTCCCACATTCCTAAAACTGGCCTAATGCAAGTCTTTAATTTATTCATGTCATTAATTGATGTTTGTTGAACTCCTTGGTGGCGGCCAGTTGTTGTTGTTAGTTTCCCTCAAGTAGGCTCCAACTCATGGCGATGTTATGTACAACAGAACACAGCGTTGCACAGTCTTTCATCACCTGTATGGTCACTGATACATTTGAAGCCATTGTTGCAGTATATTGTGTAATGCCTTCCAACCTAGGGATCTCATCTTCTAGCACTGTATCAGACACTATTCCAGCTACTAGGTGTCATCAACACAATGGCAGGCAAAACAGACAAGAGCTCTGGTTTTACTAAGCTTATTATCTTATTATGCAGAAGAGAAAGAGCAAGAAAACTCACAAAAACAAGTCCTTAAAACTAAGATAAATATTACGAAAAAAAGTAGAGCACTATCAGTGTTGTAAGAAACACTAACATGGTAAAGATGATGGTAAAGAGTGCTGAATGTGGTTGAGAGGCCAGATAATATGAATTTAACTTTGTAGACATCACCTGAGCCTTTTAGAGAACAATCTTCCAGGGCTGGTATGGGTGGCGGAGCCAGATTATGATGGGTTGAAGAATGAATGATAGGTGAAGAAATCAAGACAATTAGTAGATACAATTTTTTTCCTTTTTTTAGGGATTCTTGCCATTAAATGGGAAGAGTCAGAATCTTTTCTGGAAATTCTACCAGTTCTTATTAGAAGTTCAATGGACAGGTGGGGTTTCCATAGGAAGATGGCCACCACCTCTTTCCTACCATAAAAACAACCAACAAAGATGCCCAAGTCTCTGATGCAATCCTCAAGAAATTGAGGCTGAAAAGTGTATCTCAATATTTCTAGACTCAAAAAAAAATCTCTTATTAAATATCAAATATGCATATTTGAAATTTACATTTAGATTTAAAAAAAAAAACAATGTGAAGAAAAATAAACACTGCTATTTTCCATAAAATTAATAGAGCTACCTTCTCTACCTCAATAGAAAGTTTAAGAAAAATATAGCTTCCCTCATCAATATTTCACTAATTTAAATATATGCTATTTTTGACAGAAATTTTTAAAAATATTTTATACTCCCTTTCCTTTTTAAAAAGGGAATTTAGTGTACCTCATTCTATTCTTAGAAATTTGTTGTCAATAAGAACATTGCTGGTTGACTATGTGGGTTGGAAAATATGGGACCATAATAAGCAGTGCTAAGTGACTCCAGTTTGTGATGCTTTTTTGACATCTTACACCTGTATTATATGGTCTTCCCCTTTCTTTTCTTCTCTGTCAGTTGAATTCCCAACTTCTGTTTCTGCAGGTGGAGGATATCCCCAGTGGTAGGCACCGAGAACGTACTTGACAAATACTTGATGAAGGCATAAATGCCAGCTGTCATTTCTTCTTGCTGTCAGTGTTCCTGCTTCCTATCATCCTCCTCACTTTTGGTGGGACAGTGGTGGTTCAGTGGTAGAATTCTTGCTTTCCATGTGGGATACCCAGGTTTGATTACCAGCCAATGCACCTCATGAGCAGCCACCACAATCTGTCACTGGAAGCTTGCATGTTGCTATGATGCTCAACAGGTGTCAGCGGACCTTCCAGACTAAGACAGACTATGAAGAAAAGTCTAATGATCTAGTTCCAAAAAATTAGTCAGTGAAAACCCTATGGATCATGATGGTTGGATCTCGTTGTGCATGGAGTAGCCATGAGTCAGGGGCCAACTTGAAGGCAGCTAACAACAATAATTTTCTTCAAGCTAGAAAACCAGCTAAATAATGGTATTATAATTGTGTCTAAGATTAAAATCAATAAATCAAGTTAGTAAGGGGAAGAGAGAACCTCCTGAAGAAAAATACATGAAAAAGTTCATCCATTTAAAAAACTGAAAGTTAATTTTTGCTTACCTCTTGGTTGTCAAGTATGTTCACAATTATTTAAAGTTGTTCAACAAGTGACCTCAGATAAGAGAAATAAAAAATATGTTGATATAATTTTAGTGGCCTCTAGCGCTTCTATAATTCCCAGTTTTCTTGCCAACTTCTTTATGCAGTCAAATTAATTTTTCTCTGAAATTGCGAATTGCCAAAACTACCAGTCTCTCTTATAAATAATTATAAAATAGTGTGTCTAAGTGATTTCCATAATTCTTATTCTCCTCCCTGTATATATCCATCATTAATCCAGTTAATACTATTTCTTTAATATCTCTTGATACCACTCATTTTGTCCATTCCCGTTATTGTTCCCTCAGTCAGCATACTACTATCTCTTCCCCAAACTAAGGATACAGCCTACCACCTGGTTTCTTCAACTCCTCTCTTACTTCTTACCCATTCATTGTCCACACAGCATGTGAAGTTATCTATCTAAAGTGTAAAGGTATTTTGCTTAGACCCTTTAATGTCTTCTAAACACCTACAAGATAAAGCCTAAAGTCCTTTGTTCAGCAATAGAAGGTTCTTTAAGATTATGCCACTACTTGCTTCTCCAGCGCCATTTCTTACCATCTCTCCCTCCATTCTCTTAACTCCAACCCTGTAAAGCTACTCTTGAATCCTGGATGATCTCTTTCTTCTCTCTGGGTCTTTGCTGACTGAAATGATTTCATTCTTTCCCCCCTTGCCCTGTTAACTTCTACTCTTCCTGATGATCTTGGGTTAGAAATCACCTCTTCCTGGGATCTTCTCTCAAAAATACTTCTACAAATTAAGGCTGGGGGCTTCCCTTATGTACTTCCGTGACTACCTGTGGGTTACCCTATCATATTTCACAGGGTGCTACTCCTCCTGATGTCATGTCTGTCTTATCTACTGAATGCATTGTTCCTAGAGGTCATAGGTCATGTCATTTCTACCTAGCTAAGTGTCTTAGTACATAGCATTTATTCAATAAATATGTGCTAAATCAATTAATAAAATCATTAGAAATGAGGGTTTGTTTCCCTCCAATTGTATTTCCATACGTGCCACCTTACCCAGTGCTATTGTTGTTGTTGTGTGCCGTTAAGTCAATTCCAACTCCTTGTGACCCTTTAGGACACAGCAGAACTGCCCCACAGAGTTTCCTAGGCTGAAATCTTTATGGGAGCAGATCACAAGGCCTTTCTCCCACAGAGGGTCTTATGGGTTCGAACTGCCAACCTTTCAGTTAGCAGCTGAGCACTTAACCATGGCACCAACAGGGCTTGATGCTAACAAAACTCATGCGTTTATTAAAACAATACCTTTCTTTAACTTCAGAAATTAAACCACTAGGTGAGTGGGACAGTGTTGATTTAATTCCTACTTTTACAGCACCATATACAAGCAGGTGGATGTATGCGATGATGATCGTGGTGGTGGTGGTGACCGAGGTGATGAAAAGACTGTGATGTGTTAATGATCACATATGGTTGCTAGAATTTTCAGAGACCTTAATTGTACTTCCAACTGTACCTAATAACCATTAATCAATCCAGAAGAAATGATCCAATCTGATACCAAGGCACATGCCATCAGGAACTTCATTATTTCCTACCCCTTTGTTCAGAAGGACAACACACCCCCCAGTGTGACTTCAGTCCAAGTCTCTTAGCTTTTCCTTGAAAATCTTCCCATTTTTCCCAGAGGTGATACACAAGGAACCTATTCTCTGAGAACACACCCTAATTAGGATGTTCTCAAATTATAAGAACAAATGACATCCTGCTTTCTTATACCACCTGAACATTTTACAATTTACATTAATTAGACAAACTGGGTGGTGTTTTAACATGTACATTAATCTGACTCTTCCTTGGAGTGAATGGAGTAATTAAGATTAAGGTTATTGTCAGAATAGGGAAGAACTCTTCCCCAGGCTGAATTACATCTGTTTGTGATTAACCTTCTTCCCTACAGGATTCTGCAAAACAAAGAAAAGGGACCTCTGAAAAAGAGTGTGTATTTTCCATCCTCTGCTGATTTGGCGCCTCTATTGGGACGAATATTATACAGTGTTATCTGTTGTTCAGAGTCGGAGAGAAAAAAATGTGACAATCTTATTAACAAGAAAGGATATCTCAGAGCTTCTTCTATTGGGAAATTCATATTAAGCAATTCCAGGCATGTAGCTACTTCTAAATTGATTCACAAAGGCAGTACAAGTTTATTATACTTATTATTACAGTCTTTTTGTATCTACTAACTCATGTATCTGTCCACTACCTCTGGCCATTTTCTTTTACCAGGATGAAAATTTAGCATTAATGTCAACTAAAACTTTAAATTTTCCCCTAAATTTTAGGCATCATTGTTCAAAATTGAAATAATTCTCTGAGCATTAGTCAATGCCAAAGATATGAGGCTGATTAGCACAGTGATTAGCAATTAAGGCTTTAGAGTATATGGTTGGAGTCCAACACTGGCTCTGCCACTAACCAACAGTGTGACCTTGATTAACCTCCCCGAGTTTCCATTTCCTCTTCTGCAAAAGGATTGATAATAATACTGCCTATTTCGTAAAATTGTTGTGAAGGTTAAATCAGATAATCTATGTGAAATTTGGTGTCATACACCAAGTACGTAGTGGACAAAATTTTCTTATTTGATAACATTTGTCTCTTGTATGTGTTTGTATAATGTGGTCTGGTTGACTCAGTTGGTTAAATCGTATCCAGTATATTATTTTAGACCAGTATATTATATTATTTCTAACAAATTTAAAGAATTTTAATGCCACTCTTCTGGCAATGAGCGTCTAGTATTATGCTCCTTCAGGATATCAAATCCTGATTTGACTGAGTGACGTATGGGGAAAGGAAGTACGTAAGCGCCACCTGGTGGCATGTTCTTGACTTTTGCTATCTCCACTACCAGTTCTTTCACAAATCCCGTAAGGATCATGCAAAACGAAGTCTTGGCCCATTAAATTAATTAAGCGCTACTCGGCACCATGGTATGTATGACCGAATCTAATAATTTTCATGACCCAGAAATGAGGCGAAATGTAGAGTAACGTCTCTCCTTTAACCATGAATTGAGTCACAGCCAAACCTTTATTAGTATGATTTTAGATTCTGTGATTTCCGGGTTAGGAACTCAAAAATTAACTTATAAATTCAATGTTCACATAATCTAAGACACTTATCCACCGTTCATTAAAATTTAAATAAAATTTTTGCTCTAGCGCCAACACTCTCTCTTTGCCAAACTATGAATTTGACTTTCTCGCCAGCATCTATCCTAAACCAAAGCACAGCAGGGCAGCGGGTAGTTGATATAATTTCTGTTCTTTCCCCACTTTTTTTTTTTTGGCTTTCAAGATTCTCCATATTTAACAGCTCTTTCCTAGCACTGCAAGCCAGCTGTGACATAGTGACAAGATGCAGCCAAATGGATCGATAATAATCCAGCCACCAAGTCGGCAGGAGCCATAAGTTTCATAGACTTAAGTGGGCAATTTGTGCACTTTGTGCAATGTAGACACATACGTTTGAGACTAGCAGGGAAAAGATGGCAGTACATCCATTAATGCAGGTGGTGGCAGCCAATTAGTGGAATTAGAGTAATCGTGTTCAGAGATTCATATTTCCAAACTCTCAAATGTTTTACACAGGTTGTCATTGGATGTATGTGCTTTAAATGGGTAGCTCTGGCCATAAATGGATAGCTCTCCTGCGACCCAAGTAAGTCACCTCCTTAATCTTTTTTTTTTTTTTTAAATAAGTTAGTTGAATTCAATTACAGTCCTTTAGCACCTCCAGAAGAACCTGGTTAGGTCTCATACTCAGAAGAAAAGTGCGAGTGCTTAAGAAAAATGTTCTGTGGTTTCACTAAGGTAAATTTGACTTGGAAACTGTCCAAAGAATCTGATTATATGAACTATCATTATGGCTCATAATCTCTCCCATTCATCCCCTCCTCTCCATTCCCAAGGCTACTACCTCTTTATACCTTCATTATTTCTTGCCCTACCTATTTCAAGGACTCTCCTAACTGGTCTACCCGTCTCAAATTTTTATCTCTTCAAATCTGTCTCATGTGGTGTGGCCAGATCAATCTCCTTGGGACAAACTTCTGACGTTGTCATTTCCCTACTCAAAATTGTCATTGTCTGAATGACAAATTCCAAACCACCTTCCCTCAATGAGAAATTTTGTTCAGATATATTTTCTCCAAATTCCGCTTTTTTAAATTATATATGTATATATTAAGTATATATGTATATGCATATATATGTGTGTGTACATGTATTTCTTTGAATTCATTTAAAATCTTTTTATTAGAACAGGCTGATTTCTTGTCATTAATATTTTCTGCTATCTGTATGCTATAAACACACACATACACATGCACATGCACACACACACACATTTCCAGTTCCAGCTGCCCGTGAGTTGATCCCAACTCATGGCAACCCCATGTGGGTCAGAGTAGAACTATGCTCCATAGTGTTTTCAGTGGCTGATTTTTTGGAAGCAGATTGCCAAGCCCTTCTTCCAAGGTCCCTTTGGGTGCCCTCAAACCTCCAAATTTTAGGTTAGTGGCCGAGCAAGTTAACCATTTGCGCCACCCAGGGACACTCCCATACACATATATGGATGAAAAAAAAAAAATTTTTTTTCTAAATCCTTTCCCTGGCATTCAAGGTCCACCATCACTGAGTTCCATCTACCCTCCAGTATTCCCTTTCATACCTTCTAATTCTCAGTCAAGCTCACTTAATCATTGTTTCCTTACTGATGCTAGTGAAAAAGTTTAGACTTTGAAGCAAGACAGACCTGGATTTAAACAACAATTCACCAACTAATAAAATGAATGATTTTAAGGAAACCATTCCCAGTCTCTGAGCTTTCGTTCTCTTATCACTAAATAGAAATAACAATACCCCTTCTTATAGGGTAGTTTTGAGAAGTGAGTAAAATATTTAGAATGGGCTCATAGTTAGCATTGATGTTAGTTCTTTCTCTCCTCACTTTATCTATTCCCACTCCTGTTGAGTGGATTCTGACTCATAGCGACCCCATAGGGTTTCCAATGCTGTAAATCTCTATGGAAGCAGACTGCCACATCTTTCTCCTGTGGAGCAGCTGATGGTTTCAAACCACTGACCTTTCGGTTAGCAGTCAAGTGCCTTAACCACTGTGCAACCAGGCCTCCTTCACTTTATCTATATCTAATAGGAATTTGGAGTCCCTGGGTGGTGCAAACGGTTAACATGCTCAGCTGCTAAAGAAAGGTTGGAGATTTAAATTCACTCAGAGGTGACCTGGAAGAAAGGCCTGGCTATCTACTTTTGCAAAATCTATGCAGCACACTGAAAACCCTATGCATCACAATTCTACTCTGACACCTATGGAGTTTCCATGAGTTGGAGTCAACTCAAGACATCTGGTTACTGATTTAAAGCACAAGCACTATTATTACCAATCACAGTGTTTTAGTGTGGGTGATGTCAAAAGATTCTCAATATGGTCCCAGGAACACATTCAGAGGAAAGGCCCAGTCTCCACAACTAGTAAGTGGCCTAAAAGTCCCAAAATCTGTTATATTGCTATCACTCTTTTGCCAAGAACAGTACCATACTGATGGGGGAAAAACGGCAGTTCCTCAGTGGATACAAGAGGGACTAGCCAATTAGTGGAATGATAATTATTTTGTGATTGGTTTGGACCTTGGCAAAGAGAATTTCTCTACCATGAGCTCACATAAATTACCTTGTGCTTGTTAGAAAATGAAGATTCTCACACAACATGCTGTAGGGCTGGGGTATCGCCAAGGAGCCTTTGAGAAATATTGTTCTCATGCTATAGTTCTCAGCCTGTACATTAGAATCGCCTTGGGAGATATTGAAAAAATGCCAATACCTGAACCCTACTCCAGACCAGTTAAACCAGAATGTACATGAGGAGGGACTGAAATGAGTAGTTCAAAACTATTCCCAGGTGATTCTAATTGCAAAAGAATTGAGAATCACGTTTTATGGAGTATTATAAAGGTGTAGTTACATGTTCTGCAATCGAAGACTTCAAAGAATATTGCCAGAACTCTCAGTACACTGGCAGTTTGAATTCAGGGGGCTTATTTTGTTGGTTATAAAGTAGATAGATAGACAGACAGACAGATAGATAGATAGATAAAGAGATAGAGAGATAGAGAGATAGATAGACAGACAGATATTCCCTGGGCAAAAAGGTTCATAGTTTGGACTTCATTAACAAATTTTCAAAATTATTCCTTTGCAGAAGCATTGCAGAGGCTAGTCTGAGTACTGGAAATTGTGGTATGCTTAACTGACATATTCAGATTAGAATGATGGAGAAGACAGTACTTTCCCCCAAATAGTTTGCCATCTATTCACACATATGAGCATGTGTGTGTGATCTCCATCTCACAAGTACATCTAAATTTCCAAATGGAAAATAGTGACCAAAAGTTTATGAAAGCTCATAAAACAACGATTATAGTAACCATCAGAAACAGAAGAAATCAACATATATTACAGTTACAATGTTATGTAAGAAAGAATTTTTTAGCAGTTTAATGAGTCAAATATTGGAAAGGCTTAACAAGGAAAATTCATTATCCTAAACCAGGAAATATGGGCACACATTTTTGGATGTAAATGGTGTTGAATTTATTTATAGACATGGTAAGTTTGAACATCTTTCTCTTTGTTTTAGGGACATCAGCTGAAAGTTGAAAATAAGAGAGAAATTGACGAAAGATAGGGTCTAGACTGGGGTTTCTTGACCTTGGTACGGTTGACATTCTGGATAGATAACACTCTGTTGTGAGGAGCTGTCTTGTGCACTGTAGGATGCTTAGAGCAACCCTGGTCTCTACACACTAGATGCCAGTAGCACTGGCACACTTGTAACAACCAAAAGTATCTCCAGACATTGCCAAAAGTGGCCTGGGGAGCAAAATAGCCCCTGGTTGAGAACCACTGGTACAGATAAATAGATGTGGGACTCACAGATGCGTAGGTGGCACTGAAACAGAGAGAAGGTTTAGCATACAAAGAATTGAACTGTGTGTGTATGCAGAGGGGCATCTATAGGGTCTACATAGGAGAAAGAAGGTAAAGAGGATGAGTCAAAGGAAGAGGAACCAAGAGAACATACTCTAAAAGTGAGAAAGAGCACTTCAAAAAAAAAAATCAATTGCTGTAGCGATATGAAATAACTTAAGGATAGGAAAGTATCAATTTGATTTGAGAAATAAAAGATCATTAGTGACCCAATGAGGCTCGTTTTAGTGGACTGCTCAAGGCAGAAATGAATGGGCAATAAACATAGAGAGTATTGATTGATTTTTAAAGAATGTTAGATATGAAGGGCTGAATAGGTACTCAGAAGAAAGAATTTGTTTATTTTTATCTATTTTTGGTGACTGTTACAGGATAAAAGAAAAGGAGTCTGTAGCGTGAGAGAAGCTGAAAATGTGAATTTTGAGACTCACGGGAACAACACTAACTTTTTGTTTTAAATCTTATTCTATAAAATGACTGTAACCAGACAAAGAAGCATGATGTCTGGGTTGCGGTGCTGATTTTACTATGAACTGACAGAATGACAGGTGTCCTTATTTAAAAGACTCCATTTTTTAAAGCATGAAAAAGGAAGCATTTAGACGATGAAGGAATATGAAGAAGTTAAGGTCAAAAGAAAATGTCAAATCTGTGAAAAGAAAGGACAGCGCCTCGAGACAGCAGGAGCGGATGCTTGGGGCAAGGAGTTACATTAAACCCAAACTCAATCAGCCCAATTACTGCCCAACGCAGTCACCTCTTTATGGATTTTTTAAAAAGACATTTGGATCTTTTTTGCCTTGAGAACTACAACCCGTGCAATAACCCCATTTTTTCACGGGAAATTAAATAAGATTAAGAAAAAGATACATAGAGATCTGTGAAATGCTGCTACTTTTTCACAATAATCAGTTTTAGGCAGCTTTTTCCTTGACCCATGATTCATCATTCTTCCATCCTCAAACATAGTTCAGGAACATTTTATTTTTTTGTGAAAAGAAAGAAAACATAATTATTCTCAAATCATCCATGTTTTTGGACTTCTGAGAGCTCTATCCTTCCAAAATACTAGCCTAGTCCTGTGGCTCAGTTTTCTCTTTTTTAAAATGAGGAAGTTTGACAATATGGTCTCTGGAATCCATTTAGCATTATTATCATTCTCTCCTACCCTGGAAACCCTAGCATTTTTGCTACAACTAACAGTGAAATTTAGTGGCTTGAGGTACAGTAAGGATGTGTGTGTGTGTCTGTGTCTGTGTGTGTGTGTAATTAGGCATCTTGGTTAAGTCAGGCAATTTAAGTATATTAACTCTTTAAACCATAAAAACATCATCTAGTGCCCTGAGGCAGCAATTTACTAAATGGTATTCTAAGCAGACTGGAAAGTTTAATGGAGCCTCTGAAAAATGACCAAAGGCTTTGGACTAGAAACTGTCCTTAAATTGTCCAACATAAAACCATGCTGGCACATTAACAATGTTTCATATGTAACGCATATATAGCCACAAACATTTTGGTGATTTATTCCCAACAAAATGTGCATTTGCTGACATGGAGGTGCAATCTTCAAAGGAAATGGCTCTGTAACGTATAGATTGATATGTCTTACAAATCAAGCTGCCATTAAAGATCTAAGAGTTTTTCTACATGAATCAATCGAATAAATGGCCATTCACCATGATGTATGAATTTGAATGATAGTAAAAAATGAAAATTAATAGTATCAGAATATATGATAATATTGAAATACAGTTTCTTAGAAGCAGCTAATCTCTTCCTCTAATTGAGATTTCATAGAAAATCTCAATGAAGAGGCAAGAAATAAGAATATTACCAGGGTTGTTACCTCGTTATAATAAGATATGTGCCCTATCCTTATTGAAAGCTTATGAGCAGTCATCTAAGATAGTCCACTGGTCCCACCTTGTCTGGAGCTAGGGAAAATGAAGAAAAACAAAAACTCAAGGGAAAGATTAGTCCAAAGGACTAACAGACCACAACGACCACAGCCTCCACCAAACTGAGTCCAGCACAACCAAGATGGTGCCCGGCTACCACCACTGACTGCTTTAACAGGGTTCACAATACAGGGTCCCAGACAGAGCTGGAGAAAATGTAGAACAAAATTCTAACTCACACACAAAAAAAAAGATCAGACTTGCTGGTCTGACAAGACTGAATAAATCCCAAGAGTATGGCCCCCAGATACCCTTTTAACTCAGTACTGAAGTCACTCCTGAGGTTCACCCTTCAGCCAATTATTAGACAGGCCTAGAAAACAAACAATAACACATGAAGTCAAACCATGTATATGAGACTAAATGGGTACATCAGCCCAGGGGCAAGGGCAAGTAGGCAGCAGGGGACAGGAAAGCTGGACGAATGGAAATGGGGAACCCAAGGTGGAGAAGGGGAAGTGTTGACATGCCGAAGGGTTGGGAACCAATGTCACAGAACAATATGTATATTGTTTAATGAGAAACTAATTTGCTCTGTAAACCTTCATCTAAATCACAATAAAAAAAAATGTGTCCTATTTTATATTCACCTAAGGGAGAAAGGAGATGAAGATTTATAACACAACCAATTACAAAATACATACTAATCAATAAAAGATAAATTATTTTAGAATGAAAAGATCATGAAGAAGAGGCCCTGAAGGCCAGATTTTAATCTTATATCTGATATTTGCTAACTTTATATCCTTTCTTCACCTTCTTTTTATTGAATTCCCAGGTTTTCTTTCTTCTGTGACATTAATTCAGTTTTGGGTAAGTGATCTCTTCTCTAGCCCTAGGCATAGACCTTGACTAAAATAAACTCCATGAACTTAGGGTAACCTCCAAAGTCATAACCACATGTATTGGCTTGTATAATCTAGGTACCAACCAATCACCATACAGTATGCCCAGGCCTTTGAGATTAGCTTAGCAAGCAGGAAGCTCAGTATCGAGTGGATGTAAATGAGAAAGCATACGGCTTCAATTCTACTGGCAGCCATCTTGTGAGTATAAGGTCAAAATATAAAACTAGTATATGGAAGACAGGCCCACTGCAATTATGGAAAAGCCAAGCTTTTATTGAAATAGGGTTATCCCATTCGACTTCTTGATCTCAGTTTATATGCTCCAATTAATCCTTTTCATTGTTTAAATTGGTTTGAATTGGATTTTCTTTTATTTGCTATCAAATACATCCTTACTATTTATAAACTTAGAGAAACTCTTTATGTCATCGATTTGAGCCTTCACTTCTTCATGTCAAATAAGAATACAAATTTCTGCCTGTATTAATGAGAACATATGAATATCCAACTAGATACATGTGCATGCAATCTGTTATTATGCAAAAGAAAACTATTTTTTTTCTTTTAGTGGTAAAAATTTACTCTCAGATGACATTTTGTTATGTAAGGATTTTTTAGGTCTTTTAAGCCATACTGTTGCCTTTCTCCAGACGTGTACTCCACAAAGTGGGTGGAAAATTGAGTTACTGGGCATAAAATGTGAGTTTTCTCTAGTACATTCCACTAAGGGCTGTAAGTAGAGGAGGTCTCTTGGTCTGCATTAACTCTGAAGGAGAAGGCATATATCAAAGAAAATTGTAATACATACTGGAAGGAGTATAAATACAATTTGGTCAGTCCACAAGGCTCTGAATTACAGCATTCCCACAGAAGTCTTCCCATCTTTCATGAAATATTTATGTACTACTTTTCATTTTTCATTAAAAGTTGCTGAGTGATGCTTATACTGGAGATATCTTTCAATCTCCACATATCAACATACTCGATATAACAACAAAGACTCAAGCTCTTGCTTGTATGTTATTTTTAAGAATCCATAAACACATATGTCTTAGTTATCTAGTGCTACTATGACAGAAATACAACAAGTGGATGGCTTTGACAAACAAAATTTTATTTTCTCACAGTTTAGGAAGCTAGAAGTCCAAATGTAGGGTGCCAGCTCTAGGGGAAGATTTTCTGTCTCTGTCTGCTCTGGGGGAAGGTCCTTGTCTCTTCAGCTTCTGTTACCTGGTTCCTTGGAAATTTCCATGTGACTTGGCATCTATCTTCCCCCATCTCTGCCTGCTTAATCTGCTTCTTTTATATCTTGTAAGAGACTGACTCAAGACATACCCTACGCCAATCATGCCCCATTAACATAACAAAGACAAACCAAATCCGTTGCCATTGAGTTGATTCCAACTTACAGCAACCCCATAGGACAGAGCAGAATTTCCCCACAAGGTTTCCAAGGAGCAGCTGGTGGATTTGAAGTGCCAACCTTTTGGTTAGCAGTCATTGCTCTTAAACACTGTGCCACCAGGGCTCCAACAACTCGTTTCCAGATGGGATCATAACCACAGGCATAGAGGTCAGGATTTACAACATGTACTTTGGGGTGACACAATTCAATGCATAACAATATATAACGTTTTTAAAAACATGAATACGTTTGGAATTCCCTAAGTGTATTTGTGATAGATTCTTTCCACTCTTCACTCCCCCAGTAATGGAAATGAACATCCAAACCTTTACATGACAAGTCCCTTAACCTTAGAAAGAAGCCACTGACTTGCTTTGGTCAATCTGAAGGTGGTAAATGTGACACAAGTAGAGGCTTGAGAGTCCTCTGACACTGTAATAAGAACATACCTAAACTAGCCCTCTGGGAGTATGAAGGATGCATAAAGAACAGCCAAACTTCCCCAGTCTAGACCAGTATAGATCAGCAGAGCCCACAAATCAGCCAATCATCAATTAACCCAGAAATGCATAATAAATAATCAATTATTATCTCTTTAAGCTAATGAGCTTGAGGAGATTTGTTATGCTGCATTTTTGTGTGTATTTGTGTGTGTCTGCTTCACATTGTGAGGAGTATGAATATATACATAAACCATTGTCCCTAGGCTGAGATGAGATGGTATTCCAGAAAAGGGGATAAGATGGATGAAAACAATTGCAGTAAATAGCAGAATGTCACAAATTCGTAACAACCTTGAAAGCCAGGACGTACTTCTTCACCATTATGTCTTTATTGTCTAGCATATATCTTGGATTGCATGAATCCAACAGGACATCACTTGTCCTGGAAGGTGTTATGGATTGAATTTTGTCCCCCCAAAATATATGTTGAAATCCTAACCCCTATTCCTGTAGATATAATCCCATTTGCATATAAGATTTTCTTTGTTATGTTAATGAGGTCCATAGTTCATCTAAAAGTCTTTAAATTCAAATCAAAGAGAAGGAAAAATAAAATAGGATCATCTTGTAAACAGTGTCAAAATCATGTAAAACTGAGGAGGCTCAAGAAAAAAAATCACTGAGCAATAATTAACCAGCTTACTTCGTGGATAACAGCTTAAATTTTCTTTCCTATTTGAGTAAATATTACCTAAATGCCATTTTTCCCCTGCCTTATCATTTCTAGCCACAGTGTCACTGTCACACACAACAAAGCATTTAAAATTTTCCTGCAAAAAACATGAATCTCAAATATCAGTAACATATCATCTTTATTGTTATGTATTATAGTCAAAGAAAAATATAAACTTTCTATCCTCAGTGGGATTTTCTTCCTGAAAAACACTGAAAGTCTATTATAAAGCATGTCATAAAAATCTCTACCTCAGCCCTAGATTATCCCATAACTACCTAGTGATCCAACACGAGGTATGATGTTATTATAGAAAACTCACATCCTCTTGCAAAAATGAAATCTCAGTAAGACCTAAAGAAATAATAGAGATTTTATTTCACATTTGTCCTTTTCTAGAAGAAGATGTGGACCATCTTAGACTCATTCAAGCTCTCAAATATAAATCAGTTTGTCAAAGAATTTCGAACACTTCTGAGTGGAATGTAGCTTCCCTGCGTCATCCAAACATCTTAGTATTATATATTTTTCAGAACCTCTCCATCAAGGGCCTCTCCCTAATGCTTTTTCCCTTCTCATGACTCAACAATTGTCACCCTGACAATTGTTGTCGTTTCAGTAAGGGCAATGATCTACACTGATACAATTTTTTAACATTCTGACTTGTGTACTATTTTTAAGGGCAGGATAAAATGATAGAAATTTGTAAACATGTGGGTGGATCTGGTAAGGCAGAGTTTCGTTTATTTTTCAAACTAGGGATCAAATACTGGGATTCATTTTTAATTACAACTAAAGTTTATCGAGCATTTATTATGTATTAGGCACTGTAAACCACCTGAAGGCAGGGACTTTCTCCAGTTATTCACCACAACCCACCCAATGCCTAAAACGTTGACTGACATGTTTGTTGCTTTAGCTGCCACGGAGTCAGCCAACACACAAGCCTCCGCTAATAGCGATGATGGTGGCTATGCAAAACGTGCACTGGCCAGAATCAAACCCAGGTCTCCTCCATGGAAGGGGCCTCCCCCATGGGAGGGTGAGAATTCTACCACTGAATCACCAATGCCCCAGCAGGGGTTACTAGCTACAATTTAATCAGTGGACAGGGAGAGGAGAGTTAAAAATGAATTGTACCACAGTCAGCTCCACCTAGAGGCAAAGCCATGTCCCTGAGTCATGATCATGGTCCCCTCTCCCCACTGTGTAGGGGTGCAGGGGAGGGGATGAAGAATCCACCAGCCAAGCTGCTGTGAGTTATTAACAACCAGCACTTAAAGAAGTAAAGAGTTGTATGTGACACCATCTGTGTCCACTACACAAAAAAAGCTTAATAAATACTATCAGTTTTTACTATCTTAAAACACTTTGCCACACTTAATTATGAGCAAATTAGTATAATTCTATTGCAATCCAGTTCCCCAAAATGAATATAGATTCTCTACTGTACCATTTTGACCGTTAGCCAAGGAGAAAGGTAGCACCCATAAAAAAACAATTTCCTGATGAGAAATAATTCCAAACATTATTTTTAACGGAATTATGTATATCATGAATTAGAATGCAACATGTCTGTGAATTCGTAAAATAAAACAAGAAGACTTTTTTCTGGATCTCGGTGTTGGATTTTGATCTTTGCAACTCTAAAGTATGTGTTGATTCTCCTCTTCCATTAAGGGTACTTATAAAGGACACTTTAAGTTATGAATCAATTACTGAGGGCCTATTATACCACCACCAGTTTGTCAGTTTGTCATACTGTGGTGGTTTGTGTGTTTCTATGATGCTGGAAGCTGTCACCACACTTCACAAACCAGCAGGGTCACCCATGGTAGACAGGTTTCAGCAGAGCTTCCAGCCTAAAACAGACTACTTTTGAAAGTTAGTAAATGAAAACCTTATGGATGACAACAGAACATTTCTGACTGTCTTCACATGGACACATCATGAGGCGGGATAAATCGTTAGAGGAGGACAACATGACTGATGAAACAGAGGGCCAGTGAAGGCATGGGAGACCCTTGGTGAAATGGATTGGCACAACCGCCGCAATGACGAACTCGAACATACTACTGGAGTTTGTGAGGATGACACAGGACGGGGCAACATTTCCTTCTGTTGTACATAAAGTTACCATGAGTCAGACTGACTTGATGATCACTAACAGCAACAGCATTATATCCCAAGTACGGTGCTAAGATTTTTACACATGCATTACCTCTTATTAATCCTCTCCCCAAATCCTTTGAACCCAATGCTATTAGCCCCATTTACAGATGGACAAACAGACGTGTGACCATCTATGATAACTTTTCACAGCTCTGGTAAAAGGCAAAACCAGAATTCAAACCCAGGTGGAGTCTATTGCCATAGTTCTGCTTCTTCACCATTATACTCCTTCCCCTGCCTCTATACTGTAGAGACAGACAAAGATTTAAATATAAAACCTGGAATCACAGAAACTTCCCAGATTGGTCAGGTTTTATTTTATGTAGTAACTAGCAGGACTGTGTTGAGAATAATAATTTGGGCTCTAAGCCAACTTGCCTGGGTTCGAATCCCAGTCCCATCCACTTATTAAAAATCAACTAGAGAAATTATTATTTAACTTCACTTAGCCTGTTTCCGTCTCTGTAAAATGCAGATAGTAGAACCTCACTGGACTGTTTTGAGAACTTTGTCCATTAATTTACAAGAAGGGCTTGGAATAGTCTATGGTATGGTTTGCCATCTCTGATCTTAGCTTTTATCTGTTTTACACTTTGACTCTCATTTCACATCTATAATTTTGGTACCTTCCCAACATAGACATTGATATTGTCTGTGTAAAAACTATAGATTCCTTTTCATTAATTTTAATATCCACCATCACTATACCATCAGGTAACTAGTTAACTATACATGCAAAACGGAAAATGCAGAACACGATTCAAGACCATGACTATCACATGCTGCTAAGGCTGGATGGGATATTGGACCTCCATGTCCAAGTATGGTTCTTGCTTCGGACAGACATTGCACTCAGAAATGTTTAAGTTGAAGCTGGAATTGTAAAAGTTTATTTTAAACGACTGTCTTTCTTAAACCGAAGGAAAAAAAATCAAGATTTCTTTTTCTATTCATAGAAGACAGAAGCCTATTTTAGGAGTTGCTCTGAGAATGGCTAGGATGATGGCTTTCTTGTTCTTAAGGACAGTACAGAAGGGTGTAGTGTGTTTAGGTGCAGAGGTCCAATGAGGATGAGACCAGAACACATCTTTGAGAAGGAGTATTATCCTCCCTTTGTCAGTCCAAACTCAAAGAAGTTGTCAGCCCCACTTGATTTCTAAAACAGTTCTTTTTGAACAAAGAGAAAAACTTATGTTCTACCTCCTCAGCCTCATGAATCTATGGTAAATTAACAGTAAAGTAATGACGACTATGGAAATTAATCAAAATGATAACTATAGTTTTCACACACATATTTCCAAGTGAATTAATGATTTCCTTTTATTACAGTAAATGTGTCAAGACAGTAAAATGTGCAGAATAATTAAAAATATAAGATTAAATACTGCTGAAACTCTGCCCAGCCCTTATTAATGCAACACTAGTGCTTAAGCAGAAACTGGGATAGAAATAGAAATTATAAGCAAGTGTTAGGGCCAGAAATTTTCAAACAAGGGCCTAAAAAAAAATAAACTAAATGATAATAGCTTTAAAACAGAAGTCAAGGAGATAGACATAAGCAATTCAATTTTAAACATGGCCAGGGGAAGGAAATTATACACATAAAGAATCAAATGTAACCGAGAAAATAATCTTGGTAATAAGACAAAGAGTGGTTCTGAAGCAGGGGAGTCAAGAGCCTAGTGTTTAGCCCTTGGCTCAGATCAATAAAGGAACACATACACTAAGCTTTTCTCGTGGGCAAAAGTATGTTTCTTAAGCTGGAAAAGCCAGTCAAATGCTTTGACTAAGTTAATTGGTTATTTTGGTAAGAAAGGATGGATCATTTTGGGAAATTATACCTACCCTTCCAAAATGGAAAAAAGAAATTAGGACTATTCAAGGAATAAAACCAAAAAAACCAAAGTCATTGCAATCGAGTCAATTTCAACTCATGGCAGCCCCAAGTGTTACAGAGTAGAATTGCTCCATTGGGTTTTCTTGGCTGTAATCTTTACAGAAGCAGATCTTTAAGACTTTCTTCGGCAGTACTACAGGGTGGGTTCAAACCGCCAAAATTTGGTTAGTATACGAGCACAAACTGTTTGCGACATCCAGGGATATTGGGGAATAAATGACCCAAAAATTATTATGAAAAATAACTCCTAAATTCATTAAAAAAAAAAAATCCCAGTATGAGCAATGCACTATGCTAGATGCTAGAAATCATAAAGATAGAAAACCATGGGCCCCTCCCTGAGGAGTTCACAAGGTGCCGAAGGGGCACACAGGAGGGAGGAAGCAGCTCTCCCTGGAAGTTAGACAAGTCTTCAGGGGTAAAACCCAAAACCAAACCCATCGTCATCGAGTCGATTCTGACTCATAGTGACCCTACAGGACAGACTGGAACTGCTCTATAGGATTTCCAAAGCTGTAATCTTTATGGAAGCCAACTGCCACATCTTTCTTCCAAAGAGCAGCTGGTGCATTGGAACCACCAACCTTTTTGGCTAGCAGCGGAGGGCGCCATCAGGGCTCCTTCTTCATGGGGTGGGGGGTATGAATAGCAATCGTTAATTATAGACATTTCCGACAGTGAGGCCAGCACAGGCAAAGACAAGAGTCATGTTCCTGCCAGGAACTACAAGTTAATTAGTATTCCTGATTAATCTGAAATATGAGGAACAACTGGAAAGTGGTTGAAAATAAAATAGGCCAGAAATGCAGGAGAGGGTCAGATAATCAAGGACCTTGATGCCATGCTAAAAGATTTGTACTTAAACCTACACATTTTTTAAGCAGGGTAATGGAATATGTTCAGCACTGTGGTTTTAGAAGGTTACTCTGGTGACAATGCAGAGGGAGGGAGTATAGAGTCATGTTAAGAGCTCATGCTTTAGAGATAGACATAACTGGACCCAAACCATAACCCTAATTCAAAACTACAAACTCTAATTACTTCACTTTCTAGCCTTCAGTTTTCTCATGTGCAAAAGTTGGACAATAATATCTATGCCCAGAGTTGCAGGATATATGGTTTAAATGTAATAGTGTTAAGTTTCCAGCACAAGGCCTAGCTCATAATGTATGTGAAATAAAAGGCAGCTATTGCTATGATGTTGAACAGGTTTCAACAGAGCTTCCAGACTAAAACAGACTAGGAAGAAACGCTTGCCCTTGTACAAGGGATTGCTATGAATTATAAGGTCAACTCCATAGCAGTTAACAATAACAATGAGTGTTATTATGGAGTCCTGGGTGGTGCAAGCGGTTAACTTGCACGGCTGCTAACCAAAAGTTTGGAGGTTCGAGTCTACCCAGAGGCACCTAGGAAGAAATGAAGGCCTGGTGATCTACTTCTGAAAAATCAGCCATCGAAAATTCTGTGGAGCACAGTTCTACTTTGGCACACACGGGGTCACCATGAGTTGGAGTTGACTGAGCAGCAACTGTTTATTATCATGATGATGATGGTTATTATGGTTAGGAGAAAGGTGAAACCAGAGAATCGCATGAAGGAGCTACTGCAATGACCTAAGAGAAGCAGGGGTGATGGGAACCTAAACTAAGGAGGCAACATTGTGTATGGAGAGGTGTAGACTTCAGAAAGTCTAAGGAAACTTTAAGAAGATAAAATCAAGGACTTTCTGAGTGATAAGGGTGGAAAAGAGAGGAACAGAAGATGAAACTGCGGTTTCTGGTATGGGGCAAGATGGTGTGTGGCTTTGTTGGCCATCGAGATTGGAAGCAATTGGAGTCAGAAAGGTTAATGGGAGAGAAAGAGAATTTGCAAATCAACATTAAACCCTAAAACGTGACTCTGTCTAAGGGAGGAGACATGTAGTTCTCAGAGAGCACTTCTACATTCTATATTCTTACCCAAACCAAAACATAGAGAAGAAAAATGAGAGATGTGGAAAATCACATACAGAGATAATAAATGTGCATTTTAAAATAGAGCGAATTGACGTTTGAAGGATTATGTTGACGAAAAATGATTTATAAAGACATTCAAGATCTTATTTACTTTTAAATATACTATTAATAATGCAATATTTTCTTCATGCTTGAATTCACTGATATTTTTTGGCTACTTAAAATTCCAGGAAACATAAAACACAGTTATGGGTAATTACGATTCTTCAATTTGCTTACCTCTACACCCAAATGATGGTTTTTTGAAGCATCTATAAACAATCCAGTCTCAAGTACAAATGGGTTTAAACACAGCATGCTTAATTTGCTAAAATTCTACGACATTTCCAAAGAAAGTAACGGTTTTAACATTTTCACTAAGTGTCTTTTCTTTTCTTTCCATTTCACTTCAAAAGTCAACCAGATACATGAGGAAATGCTCATGATCATCAGCCGTTAGAGAAATGCAAATCAAAACTACAATGACATACCATCTCACCCCAACAAGTCTAGCATTAATCCAAAAAACACCAAATAATAAATGTTGGAGAGGTTGTGGAGAGACTGAGACACTTATACACTGCTGGTGGTAATGTAAAATGATACAACCACTTTGAAAATCCCTGAGGGCGGGGAGAGGGGGAGATTGGTATTCACTAACTAGATAGTAGATAAGAATTATCTTAGGTGAAGGGAAGGACAACACACAATATGGGGGAAGTCAGCACCACGGGACTAAACCAAAAGCTAAGACGTTTCCTGAACACAACCAAACACTTCGAGTGACAGAAGAGCAGAGGCGGGGGTCTGAGGACCATGGTTTCAGGGGACATCTAGGTCAATTGGCATAACAAAGTTTATTAAGAAAATATTCTGCATCCTTCTTTGGTGAGTGGCATCTGAGGTTTTAAAAGCTAGCAAGTTGCCATCTAAGAGAAATCAACTGGTCTGAACCCACCTGGAGCAAAGTAGAATGAAAAACACTAAAGACACAAGGAAAATATTAGCCCAAGACACAGAAACGGCCACATAAACCAGAGACTTCATCAGCCTGAGACCAGAAGAACTAGATGGTGCCCAGCTACCACCAATGACTGCCCTGACAGAGAAGACAAGAGAGAGTCCCTGGCGGAGCAGGAGCAACGGGGTGTGCAGAACTCAAATTCTAGTAAGACCAGACTTAATGGTGTAACTGAGACTGGAGGGACCCCAGAAGACACGGCCCCTGGACTCTCTGTTAGCCCAGAACTGAAACCATTCTTGAAACCAGCTCTTCAGATAAAGATTAGACTGGACTACTGGACATAAAATGATACTCGTGAAGAGTGTGCTTCTTAGCTCAAGTAGATACATGAGACTAAATGGGCTGCTCCTGTCCAGATTTGAGATGGGAAGGCAGAGAGGGTTAGGAGCAGGTTGAATGGACAAGGAAATCCAGAGTGGAAAGGAGGAGTGTGATGTCACATTATAGGGAGAGCAGCTAAGGTCACATAGCAATGTGTGTATAAATTGTTGTATGAGAAACTGACTTGAACTGTAAACTTTCACTTAAAGCACAATTAGAAAAAATAAAAAATAAATGTGAGAGGAAGTCTTATAAAAAGGAAATGCAATCAAGATTTGCACAGAAGCTTTTTCCTCAAGGGTAAAAATAATAGTGGCATTTGACTCATTTTTATACCTGGGAGCAGAAGATGTCCTTGCAAAATATCTTCTTTGCAGAGCTCTAGTTGGGCAGACATTTCTAAAAGATAAGCAAAGCATGAAAGATATGAGCAACACCAGACAAAATGATATGAAATAAAAGCATTTCCCAAAGCATTTAAAATGACTGCATAAAAAAAGTTTGTGTTTACACATATCAAACGTAAGGGACTTTTTAAAAATGGAAAGATGGACTTTAGAATATTACCAAGATGGTCCAGGCAGCTTTTATTCATTCATTCATTCCTTTATTGTGGTGCTAACAGTTAAGAATCTCAGCTGCTACCTGCAAGGTTGGAGTTTAAATTCCACCCAAAGGCAACTCAGAAGAAAGGCCTGGTGATCTACTTCTGAAAGATCAGCGATTGAAAACCCTCTGGAACACAGTTCTACTCTGACACACATGGAATTCCTGTGAGTCAGGATCAACTCAAAGGCAACTGGTTGGTTTACTAAATAGTTCAATTTAATCACTTTATTTAGCAAGTACAGTCTAACATTATAGCTCCTCTGTGATATTAAACAAATATGCTCTACTGTGCATTATTTGGCCTATTGTGTAATCAAGAGTCAAATAACAAGATGCTTTATGTCAGTGGGTGTGACTGCATGTCTTGGTATAAAATGTTATGTGAGATTGGCATTGCCATTAATTATTATCAATTACTTCTTAATCCCCACATACCTCTGCTACTGAATTTCCAGAATGTACCAAAATAAAATTGAAAGGCTTATTTAAATGACATGCTGTTTACTTTTCTTTTTCTTTTTTTTTTGGAGCCCTGGTGGTGCAGGGGTTAAGAGCTCAGCTGCTAACCAAAAGGTTGGCAGTTCGAATCTACCAGCCGTCCTTGGAAACCCTATGAGGCGGTTCTACTCTGTCATATAGGGTCACTATGAGTCGGAATCGACTCTAAGGCAACTGGTTTTTGGGTTTTATTGGCTTTTTACTATATTCAGTTCGTAAGGGAATTCTGTGAGGGGCCAAAAATCCAAAATTTGAGCCCGTAATGAAGCAATTTTCTGGATAATTGAGGCCAAAGACATTTGGGGCCTTCAAATGGCTACATACATTTCAGAGAAAAGCATTTTGGAAAGTATTATCCAATAATTATCTCAATTCTCAAATCCCAGAATTGCATGTTGGTTGATGTAAACAGACGGTAATTTGCTACAATCAACTAAGCCAGACATCTTAAGAGAAATTTATTTGGGAATCCATACAGAGGTATTCTACTACTAACTTTTATAAATCTGGTTAAATAAAAGGACAAGCTGGGGAATTCACCAACTTGTGACTCTCATAAATCTGTGTGGGTACCACACTAACAATTGTTCTCATTCCTGATTGCCTACTTCATATGTTTTCAAGGCTTCCATATTAGAGAGAGAATTTCCTTATTGAAGCTGAGCAATGAAAATGTTTGGCATATAGGATATAACTTAAAAATGGCAACCCTCTTATGGTTGCAAACAGTTATTATGATGTAAATAACACATGCCCCTTCCAGAAAAAAAATAATAATAAAATAAGGATCAGTAATCATAAGAAGAAAATGAAAAAGGCTAATTAGAGTTACTGTCTTTGTATTTTTTAAGCATATGAAGTTAGAAATGCGTAGATTACTGATTCAATGGATAATTTACTATTTTCAGAGTTTTGTTTCTATTTGTTTTTAAATTAGACATGTTGATTTTTGTTTTTGAAGGCCAAATTTATCCTCTTTGATATGTGAATTTAAGACTGTTAGTTATCCATTACTTATTTGTAAGCAAAAAAAAAAAAAAAAAGGTCAATATAGTGAGGACCCAAGGCTATTGGAGACAGAAGAGAAAATGGACTAAAACTCCAATCACTCCTTACTCACTAGGTGTGAAATTAGGAAAACATTCATGTAATCTAGGATGGTTTAATCCAGTGATGTGGGCTAGCCCAGAAGAAAAGGACTTTGTGGTGGTTAGGCTGGTAGAGACGTCTTGCTGAAACTCCTCCAAACCCGGTCTTACTAGCTCCATCACTGTGCTTTGTAGAACGATGATGTGGAATGACATGGGATTGTGGTAGAAAATATGCTATATCCCTGATGACTCAGGGCCACCACTATTGCAGGGTCTTCAACTAGCAAAGGCATTCCAGCTGCAGTAGACAGGCATGAAGCCTTTCATGACTAGCCTTCAACAGGAACACTGTGTGGCACTGAGAGGCAGTAACACTGATGCATTGTTCCGACTCCAGTCTATCTGCATTTGACAGGACAGAGATAGTACTATATTTTTTCCTAGCAGGGCAGATGAAGTGTTCCATTAATCAATTAATCAATAGAAAAATTTTTTAAAAAAGGAAATGTCCACACACGAACAGTCAAAATGGATATATGTATTTAAAGTTCACCAGAATGGGAACACACTGCCTATACTATTGTCTTTTTTTTTTTTTTCCACTTAATGCATCATGATCATCTTCCCATGTCTTTCTATCATCATTTTTCCAAGCATACTTATTTTTAATGAAAAGAAACTTTTTTTTAGCCCAGTCTTCTATTTTTCTTCTAAAGCTTCATATGGCCATACCACCCAGGCTTTATGGAAAATAATTTTCCATTAACTTGACAGGTCATTGTCTTGTCAGTTTCAGATAACTGAGAACTAGCCATTGGTCCCTGTACCTATTGTGCAATCTCTTTTGTCTCATCGGGTTCATGAATTTTGCAGTGTTTGCCAGCCTATCGTTAGCTTAATTAAAATCAATGGAGTTGAAAGTCCCGTAAGTTCTCTTTCTCTCTCTCTAAAGGATTCCATTTTCCAAAACACCATAAGCAAATAAAGTGGCATGTGGAACTGTCTTCAGCTGTGTAATAGTCACACATACTTAACTGTGTATATTTAGCTCTCAGCAAAATTGCCTAATTTTGCATTTGCTTGCTAACCAGCAAACCCCAGGCTTTTTCTATCAGAGGGGGATGCTCACCCACAGATTTTGCACTCAGAAGTAGTCCAATTACTAGTAACTACCCTCAACAAAAGGCTCTGAAAATGAATCAGCGCCAAAGTTATCACCTTCCCACAAGCTGATTTACTGTGTTCGATTCTCCAAATGTGAAGTAGCTGGCAAAGTTGTTGTTGCTGTTGTTTTCTCGATTTAAACTGGGAAGGTGGTAACTGGAACCAAGGGAAAGAATTTCCAACTAAATGGGGTGGTGAATTAATCTAAGACTTCCAAAGGGGAGGCGGAACCACTACGTTTCTATGATTTGCAACTGGCACTAATTGATAATCCTTTGGTTTTCTCCAAAAAAGAAGACAAAGACTGAACAGGCAAAATAGCAGCTCCAATTTATGCTGCCCTTCTGGGCTGGAGGCTTTGCCTATGATAATGTCATGAGCATTTACCACCTTCTACAAAATAACAGTATGCTCGCAATCTGTCAAGACTATATGTCTGAAATACAAATACATCAAAACCAAAATTGCTAACTCTCATTTTGCCACACTCCAGAGCAACTCCATTTTATTGAGGGTTGTAATAATAAGATATCTACTGGAACTTATAAAGAGGTTAAACTATGTGGATTTATTTTAAAACATATAATTTTACTAAAGCATGTTGTTTCGGAAATTTGTTTTATTTACCAGAACTTATGAGAACTATATTTTATGAGTAATTAAGACAGTGTATTGAAGGTGGTAAATACTCTACTCAAACAACGACCCAAAGAGGAAGAGCCAACAGATGAGTATGGTGATGATTATGGATGCTTCTAAAATACGTGTTATTCACTGAGGGTGATTCCACTATTATTTATTGATAATAATGACGTGTTGAGACTTTTCATCCCTACCAATAATCCTAATACTGGAAAACTTGTTCCCTAATACAAAAATATTAAGAATCACTGTTGAAGATCATCTTCTCATTCAAGGCTTAAACTCATTAGAGTGTCTTCCCTGCATGGTTTATCAGGTTGCTTACGTGGGAGCGAAGTATTTCCCAAGACAGTCCATTCCATTCTTTCACATTGAGATTTTACAAAGAATACCCTTACCAGACCTGGAATTTATATCTTCAAATCTTTGTTCCATTGATGACCCCTGGGTCACATATAAAAAGTATAAATCTACTTCCACAGGTACATGATATAGTCGAAATTGATTATCTTCTCTGTCCCTCCTCCTCCAGACTTAGTTTTTTATTTTCCATGCTAAACATAAACATTTTTTGAACTATGCTTAACATAATTTCCAGTAAATTTATGATTCTGGTCTGTCCTGTGTTTTTATAATTGTAAGTGGGATAGAGCCCCGGTAGTGAATTGGTTAAGAGCTATGGCTGCTAACCAAAAGGTTGGCTGTTTGAATCCAACAGCTGCTCCTTGAAACCCTATGGGGGCAGTTCTCCTCATCCTATAGGGTCACTACGAGTCAGAATCAACTCGATGGCAATAGGTTTGATTTTTTTTCTTTTTAAATAAGTGGGATGGACATTGAATAAGAAAGAATGAAGAAGAAATGATGCCTTTGAATTTCTTTGAATTATAGTGTCGTCAAAGAATACTGAATATACCATGGACTGCCAGAAAAATGAATAAATCTATCTTGGAAGAAGTAAAGCCAGAATGCTCCTTAGAAGCAAGGATGGTGAGACTTCGTCTCATGTACTTTGGACAAGTTATTAGAAGGGACTAAATCCTGGAGAAGGACATTATGCTTAGTAAAGTAGAGGGTCAGAGAAAAAGAGGAAGACCCTCAACAAGATGGATTGACATAGTAGTTGCAACAATGGGCTCAAACATAGCAACAACTGTGAGGATGGCACAGGACTGGGCAGAGTGTCGTTCTGTTGTTCATGGGGTCGCTTTGAGTCAGAACTGACTTGATGGCACCTAACAACAACAACATGAATGAGATTTCTGGATTTGGACATTAATCTGTCCTACACGGGTGACAGAACTATAGACAACAAACATTCAATGAGTACATGTTACGGGCCATACACTGCATGGGGGCTAGGGGGACAAAATTACAACTAGATGTCAAGCTTTTTGACGGTAGGGCTTGGTTTTGGTTCACAGCCATACACAGAGTGCCTGGTAAGAGTTTCCTGAATATTAATTTAAGGACAAACTGAAAAGCATGGATTTTTTTCCCCTAGGAACAAACAGCATAATGGGGGAGTTAAATATATAAAACTGAATATTACTAAACACGAGATATAACAAGTAGAGTGAAACCACAACACTTGACACTGGATTTAAGGAATGAATAAGAGAATATACCATGTAAGAAAGGAAAAGAGCATTAAGAGTAAATGTGGCAGCACAAGGAAAGGCATGAAGGTATGAGTAAGCATCACGTGTTTGAATAACTCCTCATGTGGGGACATTTTAATGAAAAAAGACATTTCACATGAATGAGGGAAAGACAGATTATTCAATAGGTAGTGTTAAAAGAGTTAAATACACTCTTGGAAAAAAGGAGAGTCTCCAATTTTTCATACCACCGTGTTCAAAAATGCCTTCCAGATGTGTGTGTGTTTGCATATGTATCTATCTTACATGAGTGTATGTGTGTGTCCTTGGGTGTGTGCCTATGTACGCAGTAAAATCATTACAGGGAAGTGTAGGAGATTATGTTTCTGATCTTTTGGTCAAGTTCTTCCTAATGTTCCTCAACTAAAGGAAAAAAGTAAAATATTGTACTACTTTTTAAAAAACCTATATGCACAGCACAACTAGACCAAAGCAAAAGTAAAGCAGTTTCCTGGACACATCCAAACACTTTGAGGGACAGAGTAGCTGGGGCTGGGGCCTGGGGGTGGTAGTGTCAGGGGACATCTAGGTCAGCTGACGTAACAAATTTATTAAGAAAATGTTCTGCATCCCACATTGGTGAGTGGCATTTGGGGTCTTGTAAAGCTTGCCAGCTGCCATATAAGATGCATTAATTGGTCCCAACCCACTTGGAGCAAAGGATAATGAAGAACACCACAGACACAAGAAACTATTAGCCCAAGAAACTAAAGATCCATGTAATCCAGAGACTCCACCAGCCTGAAATCAAAAGAACTAGATGGTGCCCAGCTACCACCAATGACTGCCTGGACAGGAAACGCAACAGAGAGTCCCTGATGGAGCGGGAGAAAATTGAGGAGCAGAACTCAAATTTATGTAAAAAGACCAGACTTAATGGTCTGACAGAGACTGGAGGAATCCCTGAAACTATGGCCCCCGGATGCTCTGTTAACCCAGAACTGAAACCATTCCCAAAGCTTACTCTTCAGACAAAGAGTAGACAGGACTATAAAACAAAAAATATAAAACAAAAAGTAATACACGTGAGGAGTGTGCTTCTTAGTTCAATCAGATACACAAGACCAAATAGGCGGCTCCTGACTGGAGGCAGGGTAAGAAAGCAGGAAAGGACAGGAACTGGTTGAATGGACACAGGGAACCTGGGGTAGAAAGGTGGAGTGAGCTGTCACATTGTGGGAATTGCAATTAATGTCACAAAACAGTACGTATATAAATTTTTGTATGAGAAATTAACTTGAGTTGTAAACTTGCGTCTAAAGCACAATGAATAAATTTTTTTAAAAAACCCTATATACAGAAAGAAAGTATAATTGATACTAAAACACACATAGTACTCTGGAGAAAAATATTTGCAAAAAATTATAAAAAATAAAAGATTAATTTCCATGTATATAAAAAGCTCCTACAGATAAATTAAGAAAACGAAATAGTATAAAAATGTGGGCAAAGTATATAAACATGCATTTTTTATAAGATATACAAACGACCTATGACATGTAAAAATGTTTGAATTTTCTGTTAATAAGGCATAAATGCTTATTAAAATAATAATTAGAGTCTAATTTTAATTCTTCTATTTGGCAAAAACTTTCAAAAACTGATAATGTTAAGTAACGGTAAGTATACAGAAAACACACTCGTGTCCTAAGCTGATGAATCCTTTTCAGAGATAATTTAACAATGCCTTTCAATTTTTTTAAAAATACACACACATATATTATACACACATGTAAAAGATACACAGCAAATTCTCCTCTAGGAATCTGAGTAGGGTTACAAATAAGACAAGCTGAGTCTCTGATGTTTTGCCCCATTTTATTTTACTCCATACTCCATTTTTCTTGGCAATTTTACTGTGAATATATGCTATCTGAATAATTTAAAAAAACATGGTGTTCCCTCACCCACATTTTGTTATGAAAATGTTAAAACATACAGAAAAGTTGAAAGAATGGTTCAGTGAACACATATAACCACCACATCTTTATTATGTAATTAACATTTTACTCTATTTGCTCTATTATTCATTCATCCATCCATGCATCCACGAATTCATCTTACTTTTTGATGCATTTCAAAGCAAGTTACAGATACGAGTACACTTTCCATAAAAATACTTCAGCAAGCATGAGATTAACTAGAGTTCAATTTTGTATAGGGTACTCCAGTTTGTTCGCCTTTTTATAGGTAAAATTTATATTCAATAAAATGCACAAATATTAACTGCACCATTTGATAAATTTTCACAAATGAGTACACTCCTATATTACAAACCCCTATCAAGATACAGTGGAGCCCTGGTGAGGTTAAGTGGCTGCTAACCAAGAGTTAGAATCCATCCTATGGAGCTGTTCTGCTCTGTCCTATGGAGTCACTATGAATCGGAATCAACTGTACAGCAGTGGGTTTGGTTTTTTAATCAAGATACAGAACACTTCCATTTCCCCAGGAAATTCCTCCATCCTCCTTGCTGATAAATCTACACCCCCCAACTCCTAGAGGTAACTATTGCTTTCACCACAGATGAGTTTTGCCTCTTCTAGAACTTCATAAGAATTGAATCATACAGTATGTACTCTTTTGTGGAAAGTTTCTTTCACAGAGCATGTTTTTGAGATTCCTCCATGACACTGCATGTGTTGGTAGTTCTTGCGTGCGTGTTTTAATCTCTGACTAGGATTCCACTGTATGGATATACCATGGTGCATTTATTCTTTGATTTGTTGATGGACACTTGTGCTGTTACTAGTTTTGAACTATTGAAAATAAAACAGCTAAGAACATTCTTATACAGATCTTTTCATAAACATGTTTTTCATTTCTCTGGAGTCAATACCTAGGAATGGTACTGTTGGGTCGTAGGGTAAGGGTATGTGTAGCTTGGTAAGAATCTTCCAGTTCTTCTTCCAATGTCACTGCACCATTTTAAACTCCTGCCAACAATGTATAAGTGTTCCTGTTGCCCTACATGCTCTCCAACATGATTGTGTTGTCATTTAACTTTTACCATTCTGATATGTCTGCATTATATTTAAGAAAAAGACAAAACGTGCTATAAATAGTACCATGAATCTATTGGTGTCATAATACCAAAATAACATATTAAAGGAATTTTAGTTAAAATTTGTTTTTCCAATCTTAGCTAATCAAGTTAACGTTTCACTTTCTCAAGCAGATATTTTGACATTATTCACACACAAAAAAGATCTTAAGACAGTGTATATAGAACACAACTGCAGTGTATGAAGATATTGTCAATAAAAATGACAACATTTAAAATATTTATAAACACTTGCCTATAGACCCTGTAGTCTCATAGCTGGGACTTGTAATTAATTACTAAACTAAACCCCTTTCCTGCATTCAAACTTATTCCTTAAGTGAAGTTTTGAATCCAACTTTCTCACATCCAAAAATGTCATCATAGATCAATCACGGTGCCTGTCAGTTCACTCGGGCCTTCTTAGCAGCTCATTTAGGTTCCATCCATCAATATATACTGCCTTGACTTCTTCAATGTATTTCTTCTCAGATAATTGGTTTTCACATGCATTGTGTATATTATCAATCCTTACAAATGAGAAAAAAACATGAAATTTAAAATTTAAATTTATGTTTAATACACTGGAAGAGAAAAGGATGGTTTTAATTCCCTAGGTCTTTAAATGAGTAATGAAGCAGGTTTTACATTCTAACCAGGAGGTATATTAATTAGCTGTTCATTTGAAAAGGGAACTTTTAATGGCAAATAGAATCCTTTGAGAACTCACTTTAACCTTTTACTTACAAAACGAGTTGTATGTGTATACTTTGAGACTTTTTTTACATCCTATTTGACTCCAACACAGTAAAAGGGTGAAATAACAGGACTGTGACATCTATGTTTTGATTCAAATAAACACATGGGGAAAGACAGCAGAGGAAAATCAGCAAAGTGAAGCTTAATTATGCCTCTTGTATTCTCGAAAGCCTATTTTATAAGACGGTTGGACTAATTCTTTTCTACAGCTTATATATTTAAATTTGTATCTGCATGTAGCACGTGAAACAAAAATGGCATCACTGATGACCATCTGAGCTGTCAATAGGAACAGAAGAAATTAGTTCAGCTCTGTATCCTGTAGAAAAGTCTCCACTTAGAAGAGATACTGCAGTGGCAGATGCCCCTGATACTCAACAAACAGAGGAGAGGTCAAAACATCATGTTCCAATTGTTCTCCTTATTTATCACAAATTGATATCTTCCCTAGCAACATGTTCCAAGCTCCTGCCACTCCTCCATCCATTTTCTAAAACTGCCCTCATAGTTGAGAAAACTTGCTGAGGCTTCGCTAGCATTGCACATAGAAAGGACTCAAGCTACCAGCACTAGTTGCCCTGTTTTATGCATGAAGACAAAGTGGATTTTAAATCAGCACACTCTTTTCTGGGGCTCAGTTCCGTAGTCACACAGGTTTGTCTTCATGCTTCAGCACTCTTTCCCCTTGACTTCCTTAGACCCACACTCTCCTGATTATGCTCCTAGCACTCTGGCCCTTTTGTTTTGAGCCCACTTGATGATATAACTTTATCCTCCTGCCCTCTTGTGCTCCAAATGCTTGATCTTCCCCTTCTCTCTTTATGCTCTCATCAAGTTTTAAGATTCAATATTTTTGATATGCTGGCAAGTCCCACATGTCTATCGCCACATAGGAAATCTCCTTGGAATACTAGACTTATGTGTCTATCTACCTCCTTGCTTTCTCTATGTGGATGCTAAATGAACAGTTAACTGTGGTCATGGCAACCCTATCTTTGTCAGAATAGAACTGTAGTCCACAGGGTTTTCAGTGGCTGATTTTTTGAAAGCAGATTGCCAGGCCTTTCTTCCCAAGTGGGTGGATTCCCACTGCCAACCTGTCAGTTATTAGCCAAGCACTTAACTTTTTGCTCCACCCAGGGACTCTGGATGCTGAATAGACATGTGAAACTTAACAACTCCAAAACCCAGGCTCTGAATTTTCTCCTTCAACCTTGCTCCTCCCATATTCTTCCCAGACTCAGTAAATGACAGCAACATTCTATCAGATCCTCAAGTCAAAAACTTTGCAGGTATCTTTATGGAACCCTTAACCTTATATACTACATCTACTCCATCAGCTAAAGCTGCTGCCCCTCCCTTTAAATTACATCTAAATAGAATCCTAGCTCTTCTCTTGTCCCCACTGCTATCATCCTGGTCCAAGTCACTAACATCTTTTGCCTGGATTTTAATTGTTTTCTTGATACTCTCTTTCCACCTACAAAGCTAGAGAAATTCTCTTAAAACACGTCATGTTACATCATTCATTTGATCAAAATACTACTTATTTTAATTTTCTAGTTCTGTGTAACAAACATCTCCAAAATAGGCTTAAAAATAAAAACAATAATTTCTAATTCTTTCTCAGGCCTGTGGGAATCAACTACACTTAGCTGGGTGATCCTGGCTTGGGGGGGTCTCCTCTTTTGAATATGCCCAGGCTTCTGACTTCTTTGACTAATAAAGTATGGTGGAAATGATAATATGTGACTTCCAAAGTCAGGTAATAAAATACATACAACTTCCAAGAATGTGTGGCAATTTAAAATGTTCATGCTGTTCATCTCACTAAAAGTAAAAGCCAATATCCATTTGTGCATCTATAATAGGGCCAGCAAACTAGCGTGTGTGGGCCAAATTTGGCCACTGTATTTTTGTTTTCCCCCAAATACAATTTTATTAGAACACAGTCAAGCCCATTTGTTTACATATTGTCTGACTGCTTTTGCACTTCAGTGCCAGGCTTGAGTAGCCGTCACAGAGACTATACGGTTTGCAAAACTGAAAATATATATTATCTGGATCTTTGCAGAAAAAGTTTCTGACTCCGATCTCTAATATCCAGCAAAATCTGTATCCCTGCTTCCTCTCTAAATTCATCTTCCTAGTACACTCTTTCCTGCTTATGCCTTTCAGTATACTGGCCACCTTGCTGTTCCCTCTACCTGGAATGCTCTTCCTCCAGATAGCCAATTGGCTCATTCCTCTACCTCTTCCATGTATTTGCTCAAACATCACCTTTTCAGTAAGGCCTTTTCTGAATATTCAGTTTAAAATCCACCTCTTTCCCCCAAACTCTTTATCTGTCTTCTCTGAGTTATTTTTCTCTATAGTACTTATAACATTTTCATGTGCTGTAAAATTAGCTATTTTCTTTAGGGTGCTTCTCTTCCACCAGAATGTGAGACATCAAGGGCATGAATTCTTTTCTGCTTTGTTCACCGATGCTTCCCATAGTCTATAATATGCCAGCACATAATAGGTCCTCAATAAATATTTGTTGAATGAACAAAGGCATGAATGCAGTGACTGATAGAACAATAAAAGTTGAATATATGAAGTTCACAGACAACATTACAAAATAAAATTTATTAGCTGTTTGGGGTTATACAAATTGCAAATAGCAGTGAATTAAAACCTTTAAGTAAGAGGGAAGATCTTGATGTTAGTATTGATTACTTTTTCCCCAGGATGAATGATGTTTTGAAGATCTTGACGCTAACATTAGTTTAAGCTCATTCAATACTGTCATAGGAGGGAGAAAATCATTTGAGACCTCAGATTTTAATATTCCAATCCCTCACCTTCTGTCTGTATGAACTCATCCATCACCTTGGGAATAAAACTGGGATAGTGTACAAATCCATGATGAAGTGAGGGGTTTTAACACAGAAGACATTTTCTATTTTCCCTTCATGTCTCAGAGTAAAATGATGAAGCCAGGAGAGGAGAGGAGCTTTGATTTTTACATTTCAGATTTCTATAATTTATTATTTAAGAGTATGTGATTTGGAGTCAAGACAAAATTGAGTCCAAATCCCAATGCTGTAATTTTCTAGGTATAAGTCCTTGGAAAATTCGTTAATGTTTCTGATCCTTATTTTTTTTTCTCATCAATAAAACAGAGACAAGGACATCTATCTCATACAATGTTTAGGGAATTAAATAAAATCAGATATTTTGTTGAATGTACTATGTTTAGTATAGTACCTTGTTCAATAATAGTAAACAGAATATGTGCCCACATCTATTTTCCACACTAGTGGTCATAATAGGACAAGTTTCTGTTTTACTTGCAGTAACCCAGAAAGAAAAGAAAAATAAATAAATAAAACCTAAATTAAACATAACACCCCTTCTAGAGTGGAATTCATTAAAATCAGACAAGTGTCCATTAGTGATAACTTACACAGAAAGCAACAACAACAAAAAAAAAAAACAACCAATAAGGTGAATTACCATATTTTTCTAAAATAATGCACTGACACATACAGCTTGAGGAAATGATGAAATTAAATGAAACAGTTATGGCATAGCACGCCCATGAATATACTGTGCTTGTCTTGTGACATTTCCAGAAGTAAATTTTGGCCTCCCATATTACAGGTAAATCATATCATCCTGTTCGTTTTCTTTAATCTCCTACTTAGTTGTACAAAAATAGTCTGAAAATGTTACTTTTAATCATAATTGTATAATAAAGGTATAATCCACAGTCAATAAGTCATAAATCAAGTTTGGTAGCCCTCCAGCAATCAGAAAATAAACAATGGAAACTGTACATTTTTTTCTAATAATTTAAGTTGATAATTACAGTGCATTAGCTCAAGAGTCGATCTACCAGTAAATATTTTTGGCTTAAATTTCAAGTAATATAAAATCAGTACCTACCTTAAGTGAAGTTTCCATGTGATCAGAAATCAAAATTAAAGTCAGCAACATGTAAAAAAGCATTGGCATAGTACTTACAAAAATAACCTGCAGGGGGTTGTGTGTTGGCAAAAAAAAAGTATAACCCACTCATTATTTGCATAAAAATACGTAATATATTAAATGCATTTGAATTAAATGTGATTGTTTTCCAGTACTGGACACAAGTTGACCATCTGAGCAAAAATATAAAGAAAGCTCAGGTGAAATTTTTCAGCGGTTCATGTGGCCAAAGTTTCAGAGCGTTTTTGTTTTGTTTTTTGCTTGCTTTGTTCTTTTGTTTTTTAAAGTTTCTTATATTAAAGAAATAGTACCAGAGAGAATAGCTTATGTACTCCAATCACAAAGAAGTTTAGTGGAGGCAGAGGAAATAAAACTGGGGCATTATTTTTTCAATTAAATAAACTATCATGTACTCGGGTCTGCTATGCGTCAGATATTATTGAAGACACTGGAGATAAACTGATGAATAAAATGCATTGTCATCTTTCCTAAAGTCCAGTGGTTGCCTACCTTTGGGAAATACGACCCTTTACTATAGAATCACAATGCACATCAGCATATCTAAGACTCTGAGAAATCCTGCAGTAAAGAAAGCTATTTAACTTGGTTTCACTGTTTCTCAAACTTATCGTATAATGACACTCATATAATAACTACAACAAATGTGCTACAAAACACATTTATGTCCAATTCTATTTTGTCTTACCTCCATTCATTTCTGGAGGAGTTTTAACCTTCTATTTTTCAATTAAACACCTATTTAATAAAAATTTGAGAAATTCTTGCTATACATAGGAAGTGATGGTGACCAATACGGTGGGAAGATGAAATGAAAAAATATATATATATAAGCAAATTTGAAATTTTCCTCTTAGGTGTTCACCAAGAAAATAATAATTTTATATTGCTGCAAAGTCATTTGTTATACATTAAAATTTTAAAGCTTTACTGCTTAAAGATCCTTCATATAGCTCTGAATTTATGTGTGTTCTGTATTTGGGTTCTGAGTAAGTATTGATTTAAAGAATGGATTTCTCAGCCAAAATGGCTTTGATATTATCTCCTTTGATCTTCACAAGGGCTATGTGAGGCAGACAAATGATTGGCATGAAGTCACATAACTAGAAAATGGTGGGTTTGGAACTCAGCTTCATGGATTAAGAAATTCAAATAAGACACATTAAATTTAGACCCATTTAATTCTAATTTTGAAATAATTTTCAAAAGCCTAAAGATTTATATTTTATTGCCTATGAGAAAACAGAAGAAGCAAATTTAAAGTAAATTTTCTAGTCCACTCAGAAACTAAAGGATTCAAATTATTTTCAAGTGCTTTTAAAGTCTTATTTCCAGTACTCTCATCTGCACACAAACAATTAAATCAAAATTATAAATTATCTCATTCAGTGAGGCTGATCAGAGCAGAACTCTACTCAGAGATATTTGTTAGCAGTAATTATATGTTATTATAGAATTGCCTTAATGAGACAAGCTCATTCAGCATGGATTTCCATAAGTAAGGAGAATAATAATGGATTTCCATTGGAAAACAATGTTGTACTCTATGATGTTAGCATCGAAACGTCAAGGATGAACCTCAACTGTTTCTACATTTCCATACACCCCTTAGGGAACTATCATCCATCCCTGAGTTTGCTTTTAGAGTAGGCATCCCGTTTTAAAATCTAGTTATCTCCTTTCCTGGAGAAATGAAATTACTTGAGTGCCATACTACTCTGAGATTATCAGTTTAGGATTAAAATTTTCAGAAATATGTAATTCACAATTCCTTGTTGTTTTCTTAGGTATAGGCAATATAGTGTATCACTAGCATTACACAACACACTAGTGTATACAGACCAAAGTATTAGTGGTTACCAGACGAGACTCTGTTGCTGTTGTTAGGTGCCATCGAGTCAGTTCCAACTCATAGCGACCCTATGTACAACAGAACGAAACACTGCATGGTCCTGCACCATCCTCAAAATCGTTGCAATGTTTGAGCATATCATTGCAGCCACTGTGTCAATCCATCTCATGGAGGGTCTTCCTCTTTTTAGCTGACCTTCTATTTTACCAAGCATGATGTCCTTCTCCAGGGTCTGATCCCTCCTGATAACATTTGCAAAGTATGTGAGACAAGTCTCTCCATCCTCGCTTCTAAGGAGCATTCTGGCTGTACTTCATCCAAGACAGATTTGTTTGTTCTTCTGGAAGTTCATGTATATTCAATATTCTTTGCCAACAGCATAATTCACAGGCATCAATTCTTCTGTGGTCTTCCTTATTTATTGTCCTTATTCATTTCACATGCATATAAGGCAACTGAAAATACTAGGGCTTGGGGTAAGTGCACCTTAGTCCTCAAAGTGACATCTTTGCTTTTAACTCTTTAAAGAGGTCTTTTGCAGCAGATTTGCCAAATACAATACGTCATTTGATTTCTTAACTGCTGCTTCCATGGGCATTGATTGTGGATCCAAGTAAAATGAAACCCTTAACAACTTCAATATTTTCTCAAAATACATACAACAAAATAGCAGAAGGAAGTCCTTCCTTACCAGTCATTACTTGAAATGTAAATGGATTAAACTCTCTAATGAAAAGACAGAGATTGGCAGAACCCGTGTATTAAAAAAAAAAAAAAATCCATTTGTATGTTATCTGCAAGAGACACACTTTAAATCTAAGACAAATAGGTTGAAACCAAAGGGATAGAAAAAATATTCCATGCAAATAATAACCAAAATAAGTTGGAGTGGCTATCTTAATATCAGACAACATACTTTAAGTGAAAATAAAATCTGTTCCAAGAGATAAAGAAGAGCATTATATAATGATAAAAAAAAAATTCGTATGTGATAATTATTAGTCCCAAAATATATAAAGCAAACACTGACAGAACTGAAAGAAGAAATAGACAGCCCTGGTGGTGCAGTGGTTAAGAGCTATGGCTGCTAACCAAAAGGTCAGCAGTTCGAATCTACCTGCCGATCCTTGGAAACCCTATGGGGCAGTTCTGCTGTGTCCTGTAGGGTCACTATGAGTCGGCATCGACTTGACGGCAAAGAGTTTGTTATTTTTTGGTATTTATAATAATAGACTTCAATACATCACTTTTAATAATGGACAGAACATCTAGTAAGAAGATCAATAGGAAACAGAGGACCTGAGCAACCGTATAAAACAACTAGACCTAACAAACATGTATAAAACACTCCACCCAACAACAAAACAATACATATTCTTCTCCAGTGCACATGGACCATGTCCAGGATAGACCATATGTTAGGTCACAAAACATGTCTTAATAAATCTTTTTTTGAAGAATACAAAATTATTTTTATTTTTTCACTTAATAATGCAATACACAAATGCTGACAATATATAGTCACATACAACTTTTTTGCTCTCATTTGTCATCAAAAGATTGGTGAATTCATCACAACTAGAAATTATACAAAAACAACAATTAGAAATCCAAAAGTTAAACAATAAGATTTCAGAAATGGATGATGTCATAGAAGGGCTGAGAAGTAGAT